>NW_022096892.1:0-300000 GCF_006542625.1 Nomascus leucogenys
CTTCCCATAAAAACTACACAGAAGCATTCTGTGAACTACTTTTGGACCTGCGAATCCAACTCACAGAGTTGAACCTTACTTTTGATTGAGCTTTTTTGAAACACTCTTTTTGTAGAATCTGCAAGTGGACATTTGGAGAACATTGAGGCCTCGGGGAAAAACGAAATATCTTCCCATGAAAACTACACAGAAGCATTCTGTGAAACCTCTTTCCATTGTGTTAATTCATCTCACAGAGTAGAACATTTCTTTTGACTGAGCAGTTTTGAAACACTCTTTTTGTAGAATCTGCAAGTGGATATTTGGACCACTTTGGGGCCTATCGTAGAAAAAGGTATTTCTTCAAACAAAAACTATGCAGAAGCATTCTGTGAAACTTCTTTGTAATCTGCGCATTCGTCTCACTGAGTTGAAGCTTTGTTTTGATTGAGCTATTTTGAAACACTCTTTTCGTAGAATCTGCAAGTGGATATTTATACAATATTGAGGCATACGGTGCAAAACGAAATATCTCCTATTAAAAACTCCACAGAAGCATTCTGTGAAAGTACTCTCGATCTGTGCATTCATTTAACACAGTAGAAATTTTCTTTTGATTGCGCAGTTTTCAAACACACTTTTTGTAGAATCTGCAAGTGGACATTTGGAGATCTTTGCGGCTATGGTGAAAAAACGATAATCTTCAAGTAAAAAACAACAGAATACTCCTGTGGAAATTCTTTCTATTCTCTGCATTCATCCCACAGAGTTGAACCTTTCATTTTGGTTGAGCAGTTTTGAAATGCTCTTTTTGTATAAATTGCAAGTGG
Organism: Nomascus leucogenys; assembly: GCF_006542625.1. NCBI lineage: Eukaryota > Metazoa > Chordata > Mammalia > Primates > Hylobatidae > Nomascus > Nomascus leucogenys. The sequence continues at coordinate 810 of NW_022096892.1, forward strand.
ACATTTGGAGCGCTTTGAGCTTATCGTGGAAAATGGAATATCTTCAAATAAAAACTACACGAAGTAACTTGTGAAACTTCATTATGAACTCTGCATTCATCTCAGAGAGTGGAAACTTCCTTTTGATTGTACAGCTTTGAAACAGGCTATTCGTAGAACCTGCAATTAGACTTTCTAAAGCATTGAGGCCTATTGTGGAAAAAGGAATATCTTCAAATAAAAACTACATAGATCATTCCGTGAAACTTCTTTCGATCCATGCATTCAACTAATAAAGTTGAACATTACTTTGATTGAGCAGTTTTGAAGCACCTATTGTAGAATCTGCAAGTGGACATTTGGAGCACAATGAGGCCTATTGTGGAAAAAGGAATATCTTCAAATAAAAACTACACAGAAGCATTCTGTGAAACTTCTTTCTGATCTGTGCATTCAACTACCAAAGTTGAACCTTACTTTTGATTGAGAAGTTTTGATCCACTCTTCTGTATAAACTGCAAGTGGACATTTGGAGCGCTATGAGGCCAATCGTGGAAAAGTTATATCTTCAAATAAAAACTACACAGAAGCATTCTGTGAAACCTCTTTCTGATCTGTTCATTCAACTAACAGAGTTGAACCTTACTTTTGACTGAGGAGTTTTGAAACACTCTTTCTGTATAAACTGCAAGTGGACATTTGGAGCGCTTTGAGGCCTGTCGTGGAAAATGGAATATCTTCAAATATAAACTACACAGAAGTAATCTATGAAACTTCATTATGAACTGTGCATTCATCTCAGAGAGTGGAAACTTTGTTTTGATTGTGCAGATTTGAAACACACTTTTTGTAGAATCTGCAAGAGGACAATCGGAGTGCTTTGGGGGCCTATGGTGGAAAAAGGAATATCTTCAAATAAACTATCCAGAAGCACTCTGTGAAACTTCTTTCTGATCTGTGCATTTATTTCACTGAGTTGAACCTTTCTTTTTATTGAACTGGTTTGAAACAGTGTTTTTGTAGAGTCTGCAATTGGATATTTGCAGAATATTGAGACCTACGGTGGAAGACAAAATGTATTCCCATGAAAACTTCCTGGAAGCATTCTGTGAAACATCTTTCTGATCTGTGCATTCATTTAACAGAGTAGAACATTTCTTTTGATTCAAGAGTTTTTAAAACACTTTTTTTGTGGAATCTGCAAGTGGACATTTGGAAATCTTTGAGGCCTATGGTGAAAAACGAAATATCTTCAAATAAAAACTACACAGAATTATTCTGTGAAATTTCTTGCTATTCTCTGCATTCATCTCACAGAGTTGAACCTTTCTTTTGTTTGAGTAGTTTGAAACACTCTTCTGTATAAACTGCAAGTGGATATTTGGAGGTTTTTGAGGCCTATCATGGAAAAAGGAATATCTTCAAATAAAAACTACCAGAAGCATTCTGTGAAACTTCTTTCTGGTCTTTGAACTCATCTCACTGAGTTGAACCTTTCTTTTGATTGAGCTCTTTGGAAAACTCTTTTTGTAGAATCTGCAAGTGGATATTTGGAGAATATTAAGGCATAGGTTGTAAAATGAGATATCTTCCATTCAAACTACAGAGAAGCATTCTGTGAAACTTCTTTCTTATCTGTGCATTCATCTTACAGAGTAGAACCTTTCTTTTGATTGAGCACTTTGAAACAACTTTTGTAGATCCTGCAAGTGTACCTTTGGAGATTTTTGAGGCCTATGGTGAAAAACGAAATATCTTAAAGTAAAAAACTACACAGAATACGTCTGTGGAAATTCTTTCTATTCTCTGCATTCATCTCACAGAGTTGAAACTTTCTTTTGATTGAGCAGTTTTGAAATACTCTTTTTGTATGAACTGCAGTGGACATTTAGAGTGCTTTGAGGCCTATCGTGGAAAATGGAATATATTCATATATAAACTACATAGAAGTAATCTGTGAAACTTCATGAGGAACTGCGCATTCATCTCAGAGAGTGGAAAGTTTCTTTTGATTGTGGTGCTTGGAAACAGGCTTTTCTTAGAATCTGCAACTGGACATTTCTAGAGCATTGAGGCCTATAGTGAAAAAGGAAATATCATCCCATAAAAACTACACACAAGCATTCTGTGAAATTTCTTTCTGATATGTGAATTCAACTAACAGAGTTGAAACTTACTTTTCATTGAGCAGTTTTAAACACTCTTTTTGTAAAATCTGCAAGTGGACATTTGGAGAACATTGAGGCCTACGGTGAAAATGAAATATATTCCCCTAAAAACTACACAGAAAGCTTTTGTGAAACTTCTTTCTATTCTGCACATTCATCTCGCAGAGTAGAACCTTTCTTTTGATTGAGAAGTTTTGAAACTCTCTTTTGTAGAATCTGCAAGTGGACATTTGGAGCGCTTTGAGGCCTATCGTGGAAAACGGAATACCTTCAAATAAAAACTACACAGAAGCATTCTGTGAAACTTCTTTCTGGTCTGGGCATTCATCTAACAGAGTTGAACCTTAGTTTTGATTGAGCAGTTTTGAAACAGTCTTTTTGTATAATCTGCAAGTGGACATTTGGAGAACATCGAGGTACACGGTGAAAAACGAAATATCTTCCCATAAAAAGTACACGAAAGCATTCTGTGAAACTTCTTTCTATTCTGTTCATTAATCTCACAGAGTCGAAACTTTCTTTTGACTGAGCAGTTTTGAAACACTATTTTCGTAGAATCTGCAATTGGACATTTCTAGAGCATTGAGGCCTACGGTGAATAAAGTAATATCTTCCCATGAAAACTACAGGGGAAGGATTCTGTGAAACTTCTTTCTGATCTGTGCATTTAACTAACAAAGTTGAACCTTACTTTTGATTGAGCAGCTTTGAAACACTCTTTTTGTAGAATCTGAAAGTAGACATTTGGAAAACATTGAGGCCTAATGTGAAAAATGAAATATCTTCCACTAAAAACTACACAGAAGCATTTTGTGAAACTTCTTTCTATTCTGTTCATTCATCTCACAGACAAGACCCTTTCTTTTGATTGAGCAGTTTTGAAACTCTCATTTTGTGGAATCTTTAAGTGGACATTTGGAGCGCTTTGAGGCCTGTCGTGGAAAAAGTAATATCTTCAAATAAAAACTACACAGAAGCATTCTGTGAAACTTCTTTCTGATCTGTGCATTCATTTAACAGAGTTGAACCTTTCTGTTGACTGAGCGGTTTTGAATCACTCTTTTTGTCGAATATGCAATTGGACATTTGAAGAACATTGAAGCCTGTGGTGAACAACGAAATATATTCAAGCAAAAACTACACAGAATACTTCTGTGTAAATTCTGTCTATTCTCTGCATTCATCTCACAGAGTTGAACCTTTCATTTGATTGAGCACTTTGGAAACATTATTTTTGCATAAACTGCAAGTGGATATTTGGAGCGCTTTGAGGCCTTTCTTGGAAAATGGAATATCTTCAAATATAAACTACACAGAAGTAATCTGTGAAACTTCATTATGAACTTTGCACTCACCTCAGAGAGGGGAAAATTTCTTTTGGTTGTGCAGTTTCAAACAGGCGTTTTGAAGAATCTGCATTTGGACATTTCTAGAGCATTGAGGCTTATGGTGAAAAAAGAAACATCTTCCCATAAAAACTACATGGAAGCATTCTGTGAAACTTCTTTCTGATCTGTGCATTCAACTAACCCAGCTGAATCTTACTTTGGATTGAGCAGTTTTGGAACACTCTTTTTGTAGAATCTGCCAGTGGACATTTGGGGAACATTGAGGCCTACGGTGAAAAATGAAATATCTTCCAATAAAAACTACACAGAAGCATTCTGTGAAAGTTCTTTCTGATCTGTGCATTCATCTCACTGAGTTTAACCTTTCTTTTGATTGAGCTGTTTTGAAACTCTCTTTTTGTAGAATCTGCAAGTGGATATTTGGAGAACATTGAGGCACACGGTGTAAAATGAAATATCTTCCCATTAAAACTACACAGAAGCATTTTGTGATACTTTTTTCTGTTGTGTTCAATCATCACACAGAGTAGAAACTTTCTTCAGACTGAGCAGTTTTTGAAAAACCCTTTTCACAGAATCTGCAATTGGACATATCTAGAGGATTGTGGCCTTCGGTGAAAAAGAAATATCTTCCAATAAAAACTACACGGAAGCGTTCTGTAAAACTTCTTTCTGATCTGAGCATTCAACAAACAGAGTTGAAACTTACTTTTGATTGAGCAGTTTTGAAGCACTCTTCTTGTAGAATCTGCAAGTGGACATTTGGAGACCATTGAGGCCTATGATGAAAAAAGGAAAAATCTTCAAATAAAAACTACACAGAAGCATTCTGTGAAACTTCTTTCTATTCTGTTGAATCACCTCACAAAGTAGAACCTTTCTTTTGACTGAGCAGTTTTGAAACTCTTTTTGTGGTATCTGGAAGTGGACTTTTGGAGATATTTGAGGCCTATTGTGAAAAATGAAATATCTTTAAGTAAAAACTACAAAGAATACTTCTGTGAAATTTCTTTCCATTCTCTGCATTCATCTCACAGAGTTGAAACTTTCTTTTCATTGAGTATTTTTGAAACACTCTTTCTGAATAAACTGCAAGTGGACATTAGGAGCGCTTTGAGGCCATTTGTGGAAAAAGTAATATATTTAAATAAAAACTACACAGCAGTAATTTGTGAAACTTCTTTCTATTCTGTTCATTCATCTCACAAAGTAGAATCTTCTTTTCCCTAGGCAGTTTGGAAACACTCTTTTTGTAGAATCTGCATGTGGACATTTGCAGCACTTTGAGGCCTATCGTGGAAAAAGGTGTATCTTCAAATAAAAACTACACAGAAGCATTCTGTGAGACTACTTTCTGATCTGTGCATTCAAATCACTGTGTTGAACCTTTCTTTTGATTGAGCTGTTTTGAAACACTCTTTTTGTATAATCTGGAAGGGGATATTTGGAGAATATTGAGGCGTACAATGTAAAATGAAATATCTTACCCTTAAAACTACACAGAAGCATTCTGTGAAACTACATTCTGATGTGTGCATTCATCTAACTGAGTAGAACCTTTCTTTTGATTGAGCAGTTTTGAGACACTCTTTTTGTAGAATCTGCAAGTGGACATTCTGAGATCTTTTAGGCCTATGGGGAAAAACGAAATATCTTCAAATAAAACTACACAGAATAATTCTGTGAAATTTCTTTCTATTCTCTGCATTCGTCTCACAGTGTTGAACCTTTCTTTGGATTGGGTAGTTTGGAAACACTCTTTCTGTATAAACTGCAAGTGGACATTTGGAGCGCTTTGCAGCCTATCGTGGAAAAAGGAATATCTTCCAATAAAAACTACACTGAAGCATTCTGGGAAAATTCTTTCTGATCAGTGCATTCAACTAACACAGTCGAACCTTACTTTTGATTGAGCAGTTTTGAAACACTCTTTTTGTAGAATCTGCAAGTGGACATTTGGAGGGGTTTGAGGCCTATCATGGAGAAGGGTATATCTTCAAAGAAAAACTACACAGAAGCATTTGGTGAAACGACTTTCTGATCTGTGCATTCGTCTCACTGATTTGAAACTTTCTTTTGATTGAGCTGTTTTGAAACACTCTTTTTGTAGAATCTGCAAGTGGACATTTTGAAAAAAATTGAGGCCTATGGTGAAAAAAGAAATATCCTGAAATAAAAACTACACAGAAGCATTCTGTGAACTTCTTTCTGATCTGTGCATTCACCTAACAGAGTTGAACCTTACTTTTTATTGAGCCATTTTGAAACACTCTATTTTTAGAATCTGCAAGTACACATTTTGAGAACATTGAGACCTACAGTGAAAATGATATATCTTCCCGTAGAACCTACACAGAAGCATTCTGTGAAACTTCTTTCTATTGTGTTCATTCATCTCACAAAGTAGAACCTTTCTTTTCACTAGGCAGTTTGGAAACACTTTTTTTGTAGAATCTGCATGTGGACATTTGCAGCACTTTGAGGCCTATCGTGGAAAAAGGTATATCTTCAAATAAAAACTACTCAGAAGCATTCTGTGAAACTACTTTCTGATCTGTGCATTCATCTCACTGAGTTGAACCTTTCTTTGATTGAGCTGTTTTGAAACACTCTTTTTGTATAATCTGGAAGGGGATATTTGGAGAACATTGAGGCGTACGATGTAAAACGAAATATCTTACCGTTAAAACTACACAGAAGCATTCTGTAAAACTACATTCTGATGTGTGCATTTGTCTAACTGAGTAGAACCTTTCTTTTGATTGAGCAGTTTTGAAACACTCTTTTTGTAGAATCTGCAAGTGGACATTCTGAGACCTTTGAGGGCTGTGGGGAAAAATGAAATATCTTCAAATAAAAACTACACAGAATAATTCTGTGAAATTTTTTCTATTCTCTGCATTCATCTCACAGTGTTGAACCTTTCTTTGGATTGGGTAGTTTGGAAACACTCTTTCTGTGTAAACTGCAAGTGGACATTTGGAGCGCTTTGTGGCCTATCATGGAAATAGGAATCTCTTCCAATAAAAGCTACACAGAAGCATTCTAGGAAAATTCTTTCTGGTCAGTGCATTCAACTAACAGAGTCGAACCTTACTTTTGATTGAGCAGTTTTGAAACACTCTTTTTGTAGAATCTGCAAGTGGACATTTGGAGGGCTTTGAGGGCTATCCTGGAGAAAGGTATATCTTCAAATAAAAACTACACAGAAGCATTCTGTGAAACTTCTTTCTGATCTGTGCATTTGACTCACTGATTTGAAACTTTCTTTTGATTGAGCTGTTTTGAAATACTCTTTTTCTAGAATCTGCAAGGGGATATTTGGAGAATATTGAGGCATACGGTGTAAAACCAAATATCTTCCCCTTAAAACTACAGAGAAGAATTCTGTGAAACTACTTTCTGATCTGTGCATTCATATAACAGAGTAGAACCTTTCTTTTGATTGAGCAGTTTTGAAACACTCTTTTTGTAGAATCTGCAAGTGGACATTGGGAGAACATTGAGGCCTATGGTGAAAAACGCAATATTTTCCCCTAAAAACTACACAGAAGCATTCTGTGAAACTTCTTTCAATTCTGTTCATTCATTTCACAAAGTGGAACCTTTCTTTTAACTGAGAAGTTTTGAAACTCTCTTTTTGTAGAATCTGCAAGTGGACATTTTGAGCGTTTTATGTCCTATCGTGGAAAAAGTTGTATCTTCCAATAATAATTACACAGCAGCATTCTGGGAAACTTCTTTCTGATCTGTGCATTCAACTAACAGGGATTAACCTTAGTTTTGATTGAGCAGCTTTGAAACACTCTATTTGTAGAATCTGCAAGTGGACATTTGGAGAACATTGAGGCCTACGGTGAAAAACGAAATATGTTCCCCTAAAAACTGCACGGAAGCATTCTGTGAAACTTCTTTCTGGTCTGTGCATTCAACTAACAGGGTTAAACATTACTTTTATTCGAGCAGTTTTGAGACACTCTATTTGTAGAATCTGCAATGGACATTTGGAGAACATTGAGGCCTACGATGAAAAACGACATATCTTCCCATAAAAACTACACAGAAGCATTTGTGAAACTTCTTTTTATTCTGTTCATTCATTTCACAATGTAGAATCTTTCTTTTTACTCAGCAGTTTTGAAACAATCTTTTTGTAGAATCTGCAAGTGGACATTTGGAGCGCTTTGAGGAATATTGTGGAAAAAGTGATATCTTCATATAAAAACTACACAGAAGCAATCTGTGAAACTACTTTCTGATCTGTGCATTCATTTCACTGAGTTGAACCCTTATTTGATTGAGCTGCTTTGAAACACTCTTTTTGTAGAATCTGAAAGGGGATATTTGGAGAATATTCAGGCATACGGGGTAAAATGAAATATCTTCCCATTAAAACTACACAAAAGCATTCCGTGAAACTACTTTCTGATCTGTGCATACATCTAACAGAGTATAAACTTTCTTTTGATTGAGCAGTTTTGAAACACTCTTTTTGTAGAATCTGCAAGTAGACATTTGGAGATAATTGTGGCCTATGGTGAAAAGCGAAATATCTTCAAGAAAAAACTGCACCAAATACATCTGTGAAATTTCTTTCTATTCTCTGCATTCATCTCACAGTGTTTAACCTTTCTTTTGAATGGGTAGTTTTGAAACACTCTTTCTTTATAAACTGCAAGTGGACATTTTGCACTCTTTGAGGCCAATCGTGGAAAGAGCTATATCTTCAAATAAAAACTACACAGAAGCATTCTGTGAAAGTGCTTTCTGATCTGCACATTCAACTAACAGAGTTGAATCTTAATTTTGATTGAGCAGTTTTGAAACACACTTTTTGCAGAATCTGCAAGTGGACATTTGTAGAACATTGAGACCTATGGTGAAAAAAGAAATATCTTATAATAAGAAATACACGGAAGCATTCTGTGAAACTTCTTTCTCATCTGAGCATTCAACTAACACAGTTTAACCTTAGTTTTGATTGAGCAGTTTTGAAACACTCTATTTGTAGAATCTGCAAGTGGACATTTGGAGAACACTGAGGTCTACGGTGAAAAAGGAAATATCTTCCCCTAAAAACTACACGGAAGCATTATTTGAAACTTCTTTCTGATCTCTGCATTCATCTCACTGAGTTGAACCTTTCTTTTGATTGAGCTGTTTTGAAACACTCTTTTTGTAGAATCTGCAAGGGGATATTTGGAGAATTTTGAGGCATACAGTGTCAAATGAAATATCTTACCCTTAAAACTACGCAGAAGCTTTCTGTGAAGATACTTTCTGATATGTACATTCACCTAAGAGTGTAGAACCTTTCTTTTGGTTTAGCCATTTTGAAACACTCTTTTTGTAAAATCTGCAAGAGGTCATTTGGATGTTCTGAGGCCTATGGTGAAAAACGAAATATCATCACGTAAAAACTACACAGAACACTTCTGTGAAATTTCTTTCTATTCTCTGCATTCACCTCACAGTGTTGAACTTTACTTTTGATTGGGTAGTTTTGAAGCACTCTTTCTGTATAAACTGCATGTGGACATCAGGAGCGCTTTGAAGCCTAACATGGAAAATGGTATATCTTCAAATAAAAAATACACAGAAACATTCTGTGAAACTACTTTCTGATCTGTGCATTCATCTCACTGAGTTGAACCTTTCTTTTGATTGAGTTATTTTGAAACAATCTTTTTGGAGAATCTGTAAGGGGATATTTGGAGAATATTGAGGCATATGGTGTAAAACGAAATATCTTCTCCTTAAAACTACACAGAAGTATTCTGTGAAACTACTTTCTGATCTGCACCTTCATCTGACAGAGTAGAACCTTTCTTTTGATTGAGCAGTTTTGACACACTCTTTTTGTAGAATCTGCAAGTGGACATTTGAAGATCTTTGAGGCCTATGGTAAAAACCGAAGTATCTTCACGTAAAAACTGCACAGAATATTTCTGTGGAAATTCTTTGCATTCTCTGCATTCATCTCACAGAACTGAAACTTTCTTTTGATTGAGCAGTTTTGAAACACCCTTTTTATAGAATCTGCAAGTGGACATTTGAAGATCCTTGAGGCCTATTGTGAAAAACGAAATATCTTGAAGTAAAAACAACACAGAATACTTCCAAGGAAATTCTTTCTATTCTCTGCATTCGTCTCAGAGTTGAACATTTCTTTTGATTGAGCACTTTTGAAACACTCTTTTTGCATAAACTGCAAGTGTACATTTGGAGAACTTTGAGGCCTATTGTGGAAAATGAAATATCTTCAAGTCTAAACTACACAGAAGTAATGGGTGAAACTTCATTATGAACTGTGCATTCATGTCAGAGAGTGGAAACTTTCTTGTGCAGCTTTGAAACAGGCTTGTCGTAGAATCTGCAATTGGACATTTCTAGAGCATTGAGGCCTACGCTGAAAAAGGAAATATCTCCCAATAAAAACTACACGGAAGCATTCTGTGAAACTTCTTTCAATCTTTGCATTCAACTAACAGAGTTGAACCTTAGTTTTGATTGAGCAGTTTTGAAACACTCTACTTGTAGAATCTGCAAGTGGACATTTGGAGAACATTGAGGCCTATTGTGAAAAACGAAATATCTTCCCCTAAAAACTACATGGAAGCATTCTGTGAAACTACTTTCTGATCTGCGCATTCAACTAACAGAGTTGAACCTTACTTTTGATTGAGCCGTTTTGAAACACTACTTTTGTGAAATCTGCAAGTGGACACTTGGAGAACTTTGAGGCCTACAGTGAAGAACGAAACATCTTCCCATAAAAACTACACAGAAGCATTCTGAGAAACGTCTTTCTATTCTGTTCATTCACCTCACAGTGTGGAACCTTTCTTTTGACTGAGCAGTTTTGAAACACTCTTTTTGCAGAATCTGCAAGTGGATATTTGAAGCGCTTTGAAGCCTATCTTGGAAAAAGTTATATCTTGAAATAAAAACTACACAGAAGCATTCTGTGAAACTTCTTTCTGGTCTGTGCATTCATCTCACTGAGTTGAACCTTCCTTTTCATTGAGCTGTTTTGACACACTCTTTTGGTTTTAGGTCTAACATTTAAGTCTTTAATCGATCTTCAATTAATTTTTGTATAAGGTGTAATGACGAGATCCAGTTTCAGCTTTCTACATATGAATAGCCAGTTGTCACAGCACCTTTTATTAAATAGGGAATCCTTTCCCCATTTATTGTTTTTCTCAGGTTTGTCAAAGATCAGATAGTTGTAGATAAGCAGCATCATTTGTAAGGGCTCTGTTCTGTTCCGTGGTCTATGTCTCTGTTGTGGTACCAGTACCATGCTGTATTGGTAACTGTAGCCTTGTAGTATAGTTTGCATTCAGGTAGTGTGATGCCTCCAGGTTTGTTCTTTTGGCTTAGGATTGAATTTTTGTAGAATACGCAAGTCTATATATGGAGAACATTGAGGCATACAGTGAAAAACGAAATATCTTCCCATTAAAACTACACAGAAGCATTCTGTAAAACTTCTTTCTGATCTGTGCATTCATTTCACTGAGATGAACCTTTCTTTTGATTGAGCTATTTTGAAACACTCTTTTTGTAGAATCTGCAAGTGGATATTTGGAGAATATTGTGGCCTAAGTTGAAAAACGTAAAATCTTCCCATTAAAACTACGCAGAAGGATTCTGTGAAACTTCTTTCTGATCTGTGCATTCCTCTAACAGAGTAGAACATTTCTTTTGATTGAGCAGTTTTCAAACACTCTTTTTGAAGAATCTGCAAGTGGACATTTGGAGATCTTTGAGGCCTCTGGTGCAAAACAAAATAACTTCATCTAAAAACTACACAGAATACTTCTGTGGAATTTCTTTCTGTTCTCTGCATTCAAATCACAGAGTTGAACCTTTCTTTTGATTGAGCAGTTTTGAAACACTCTTTCTGTATAAACGGCAAGTGGACATTTGGAGCACTTTGAAGCCTATCGTGGAAGAAGGAATATCTTCAAATAAAAACTACACAGAACTAATATGTGAATCTTCTATATGAACTGTGCATTCATCTCAGAGAGTGGAACGTTTCCTTTGATTGTGCCGCTTTGAAACAGGCTTTTCGTAGAACCTGCAATTGGACATTTCTAGAGCATTGAGGCCAAGGGTGAAAAAAGAAATATCTTCCCATAAAAACTACACTAAAGCATTCCGTGAAACTTCTTTCTGATCTGTGCATTCATCTAACAGAGTTGAACCTTACTTTTGATTGAGCAGTTTTGAAACACACTTTTTGTAGAATCTGCAAGTGGACATTTGGAGAATATTGAGGCCTACAGTAAAAAATGAACTATCTTCCCCTAAAAACTACACAGAAACATTCTGTGAAACTTATTTCTATTCTGTTCATTCATCTCACAGAGTAGAAGCTTTCTATGGATTGAGCAGTTTTGAAACTCAATTTTTGTAGAATCTGCAAGTGGACATTTGCAGATCTTTGAGGCCTCTGGTGATAATCGAAATATCTTCAAGTAAAACCTACACAGAATACTTCTGGGAAATTTCTTCCTATTCTCTGCATTCATCTCACAGAGTTGAACCTTTCTTTTGATTGAGCAGTTTTGAAACACTCTTTCTGTATAAACGGCAAGTGGACATTTGGAGTGCATTGAAGCCTATTGTGGAAAAAGGAATATCTTCAAATAAAAACTGCACAGAAATAATCTGTGAATCTTCTGTTTGAACTGCACATTCATTTCAGAGAGTGGAACCTTTCTTTTGATGGTGGCAGTTTGAAGCAGGCTTTTCATAGAAACTGCAATTGTACATTTCTAGAGCATTGAGGCCTAGGGTGAAAAAAGAAATATCTTCCCATAAAAAGTACACGGAAGCATTCTGTGAAACTTCTTTCTTATCTGTGCATTCATATAAAAGAATTGACCTTACTTTTGATTGAGCAGTTTTGAAACACTCTTTTTGTAGAATCTGCAAGTGGACATTTGGAGAATATTGAGGCCTATGGTGAAAAACTAAATATCTTCCGGTAAAAGCTACACAGAAGCATTCTGTGAAACTTCTTTCCATTCTGTTAATTCATCTCACAGAGTAGAATCTTTCTTTTGATTGATCTGTTTTGAAAGTCTCTTTTTGTAGAATCTGCAAATGTACATTTGGAGGGCTATGAGGCCTATAGTGGAAAATGGAATATTTTCAAATAAAAACAACACAGAAGCATTCTGTGAAACTTCTTTCTGATCTGTGCATTCATCTCACTGAGTTGAACTTTCCTTTTAATTGAGCTGTTTTGAAATACTCTTTTTGTAGAATATGCAAGGGGACATTTGGAGTGCTTTGAGGCCTATCGTGGAAAAAGGAATATCTTCAAATAAAAACTACACAGAAGCATTCTGTGAAACTTCTTCCTTATCTGTGCATTCATCTAACAGAGTAGAACATTTCTTTAGATTCAGCTATTTTGAAACACACTTTTTATAGAATCTGCAAGTGGACATTTTGCGATCTTTGATGCCTATGGTGAAAAAGGAAATATCTTCAATTAAAACTACACAGAATACTTCTGTGAAATTTCTTTCTATTCTCTGCATTCATCTCACAAAGTTGAACATTTCTTTTGATGGAGTGGTTTTGGAACACTCTTTCTGTATAAACCGCAAGTGGACATTTGGAGCGCTTTGAGGCCTACCGTGGAAAAAGTAATATCTTCAATTAAAAAATAAAAAGAAGTAAACTGAGAATCTTCTCTATGAACAGTGCATTCATCTCAGAGAGTGGAACCTTTCTTTTGATTGTGCAGCTTTGAAACAGGCTTTTCGTAGAAATTGCTATTGGACATTTCTTGAGCATTGAGGCCTAGTTTGAAAAAAGAAATATCTTCCCATAAAAACAACACGGAAGCATTTTGTGAAACTTCTTTCTGATCTGTGCATTGATCTAACAGAGTTGAACCTTACTTTTGATTGAGCAGTTTTGAAACACTGTTTTTGTAGAATCTGCAAGTCAATATTTGGAGAACATTGAGGCATACTTTGTAAAACGAAATAACTTCCCATTAAAAGTACACAGATGCATTCTGTGAAACTTTTTTCTGATCTGTGCATTCAACTTCAGAGTAGAACCTTTCTTTTGATTGAGCAGTTTTGAAACACTCTTTTTGTAGAATGTGCAAGTGGACATTTGGAGAAAATTGAGGCCTATGGTGAAAAACTAAATATCTTCCCCTAAAAACTAAATAGAAGCATTTTGTGAAACTACTTTTTATTCTGTTCATTCATCTCCCAGAGTAAAACCTTTCTTTTGATTGAGCAGTTTTGAAACTCTCTATTTGTATAATCTGCAACTGGACATTTGGAGCACTTTGAGGCCTATCGTGGAAAATGGAATATCTTCAAATAAAAACTACAGAGAAGCACTCTGTGGAACTTCTTTCTGATCTGTGCATTCATCTCAGTGAGTTGAACCTTTCTTTTGATTGAGCAGTTTTGAAACACTCTTTTTGTCTAATCTGCAACTGGACATTTGGAGCGCTTTGAGGCCTATGTTGTAAAAAGGTATATCTTCAAATAAAAACTTCACAGAATCATTCTGTGAAACTTCTTTCTGATCTGTCCATTCACCTCAATTGAGTTGAACTTTTCTTTTGATTGAGCTGTTTTGAAACACTTTTTTTGAAGAATCTGCAAGTGGCTATTTGGAGAAAATTGAGGCATTCGGTGTAAAACGAAATATCTTCCAATTAAAACTACACAGAAGCATTCTGTGAAACATCTTACCGATCTGTGCATTCACCTCGCTGAGTTTGAACTTTTTTTTGATTGAGCTTTTTTGAAACACTCTTTTTGTAGAATCTGCAAGTGCATATTTGGAGTATCTTGATGCATACGGAGTAAAACAAAACATCTTCCCTTTAAAACTGCACAGAAGCAATTTGTGAAACTACTATTTGATCTGTGCATTCATCTAACAGAGTAGAAGATTTCTTTTGATTGAACAGTTTTGAAACACCCTTTTTGTAGAATCTGCAAGTGGACATTTGAAGATCCTTGAGGCCTATGGTTAAAAACGAAATATCTTGAAGTAAAAACAACACAGAATACTTCCGAGGAAATTCTTTCTATTCTCTGCATTCGTCTCACAGAGTTGAACATTTCTTTTGATTGAGCACTTTTGAAACACTCTTTTTGCATAAACTGCAAGTGTGCATTTGGAGCACTTTGAGGCCTATTGTGGTTAATGAAATATCTTCAAATATAAACTACACAGAAGTAATCGGTGAAACTTCATTATGAATTGTGCATTCATGTCAGAGATTGGAAACTTTCTTGTGCAGCTTTGAAACAGGCTTGTCGTAGAATCTGCAGTTGGACATTTCTAGAGCATTGAGGCCTATGCTGAAAAAGGAAATATCTTCCAATAAAAACTACACGGAAGCATTCTGTGAAACTTCTTTCTGATCTTTGCATTCAACTAACAGAGTTGAACCTTAGTTTTGATTGAGCAGTTTTGAAACACTCCATTTGTAGAATCTGCAAGTGGACGTTTGGAGAACATTGAGGCCTATTGTGAAAAATGAAATATCTTCCCCTGAAAACTACACGGAAGCATTCTGTGAAACTTCTTTCTGATCTGCACATTCAACTAACAGAGTTGAACCTTACTTTTGATTGAGCCATTTGAAACACTATTTTTGTGGAATCTGCAAGTGGACACTTGGAGAACTTTGAGGCCTATAGTGAAGAACGAAACATCTTCCCATAAAAACTACACAGAAGCATTCTGAGAAACTTCTTTCTATTCTGTTCATTCACCTCACAGTGTGGAACTTTCTTTTGACTGAGCAGTTTTGAAACTCTCTTTTTGTAAAATCTGCTATTGGACATTTGGAGAACATTTGGGCTTATGGTGAAAAAAGGAACATCTTCCCATAAAAACTACACGGAAGCATTCAGTGAAACTACTTTCATACATGTGCCTCCAACTAACAGAGTTTAACCTTAGTTTTGATCACGCAGTTTTGAAACACTCTATGTGAAGCCTCTGCAAGTGGACAATTGGAGAACATTGAGGCCCATGGTGAAAAAGGAAATATGTTCCCCTAAAGACTACATGGAAGCATTCTGTGAAACTTGTTTATGATCTGTGCATTTAACTAACAGAGTTGAACCTTTCTTTTGATTGATCATTTTTGAAACACTCTTTTTTTGTAGAATCTGCAAGTGGACATTTGGAGATCATAGAGGCCTACCGTGAAAAACGAAATATCTTCCCATAAAAATTACACAGAAGCATTCTGTGAAACTTTTTTCTACTCTACTCCTTCAACTAACAGAGTTTAACCTTAATTATTTATTGAGAAGTTTGGAAACACTCTAGTTGTAGAATCTGCAAGTGAACATTTGGAAAACATTGAGGCCAACTGTGAAAAACGAAATATCTTCCCCTAAAAACCACACGGAAGCACTCTGTGAAACTACTTTTTGATCTGTGCATTCCACTAACAGAGTTGAACCTTACTTTTGATTGAGCAGTTTTGAAACACTCTATTTGTAGAATCTGAAAGTGGAAATTTGGAAAACATTATGGCCTATGGTGAAAAAGGAAAAATCTTCACATAAAACTGCACAAAAGCATTCTGTGCAACTTCTTTCTATTCTGTTCATTCATCTGAGAAAGTAGAAAATTTCTTTTGACTGAGCAGTTTTGTAACACTAATTTTGTAGAATCTGCAAGTGGACATATGGAGCACTTTGAGGCCTATCGTGGAAAAAGGTATATCTTCAAATAAAAACTACACAGAAGCATTCTGTGAAACTACTTTCTGATCTGTGTATTCATCTCGCTGAGTTGAACCTTTCTTTTGATTGAGCTGTTTTGAAACACTCTTTTTGTGGAATCTGCAAGGGGATATTTGGAGAATATTGAGGCATACAGTGTAAAACGAAATATCTTCCCCTTGAAACTACACAGAAGCATTCTGTGAAACAACATTCTGATCTGTGCATTCATCTAACTGATTAGAACCTTTCTTTTGACTGAGCGGTTTTGAAACAATCTTTCTGTAGAATCTGCAAGTGGACATTTGCGGATCTTTGATGCCTATGGTGAAGAACGAAATATCTTCAAGTAAAAACTACACAGAAAACGTCTGTGAAATTTATTTCTATTCTCTGCATTCATCTCACATTGTTGAACCTTTCCTTTGATTGGGTACTTTTGAAACACTCTTTCTGTGTAATCTGCAAGTGGACATTTGGAGCGCTTTGAGACCTATAGTGGAAAAAGGAATATCTTCAAATAAAAACTACACAGAAGCATTCTGTGAAACTTTTTTCTGATATGTGCATCCAACTAAAAGAGTTGAACCTTAATTTCGATTTAGCAGTTTTGAAACACTCTATTTGTAGAATCTATAAATGGACATTTGGAGAATATTGAGGCCTACTGTGAAAAACAAAATATCTTCCCCTAAAAACTACACAGAAGCATTCTGTGAAGCTTCTTTCTATTCTGTTCATTCATTTCATGAAGGAGAACTTTTCTTTTGACAGAGCAGTTATGAAACACTAGATCTGTAGAATTGGCAAGTGGACATTTTGGTCGCTTTGAGTCCTATAGTAGAAAAAGCTATATCTTCAAATAAAAACTACACAGAAGCATTCTATGAAGCTACTTTCTGATCTGTGCATTCATCTCGCTGAGTTAAAACTTTCTTTTGATTGAGCTCTTTTTAAACAATCTTTTTGTAGAATCTGCAAGGAGAAATTAGTAGATTATTGAGACATACGTTGCAAAACAAAATATCTTCCCATTAAAACTACACAGAAGCATTCTGTGAAACTCCTTTCTGATATGTGCATTCATCTAGGAGAGTAGAAGTTACTTTTGATTGAGCAGTTTTGAAACACTCTTTTTGTAGAATCTGCAAGTGGACATTTGGAGATCTTTCAGGCCTATGGTGAAAAATGAAATAACTTCAACTAAAAACTACACAGAATACTTCTGTGAAATTTCTTTCTATTCTCTGCATTCATCTCACAGTGTTGAATCTTTCTTTTGATTGGGTAGTTTTGAAACACTGTTTCTGTATAAACTGCCAGTGGACATTTTGAGCGCTTTGAGGCCTATTGAAAAAAGAAGTATCTTCAAATAACAACTACACTGAAGCATTCTGTGAAACTTCTTTCTGATCTGTGCATTCAACTAAGAGAGTTGAACCCTACTTTTGATTGAGCAGTTTTGAAACACTCTTTTTCTAGAATCTGCAGGTGGACTTTTGGAGAACATTGAGGCCTATGGTGAAAAAAGAAATATCTTCCCATAAAAACTACATGGAAGCATTCTGTGAAACTTCTTTCTGATCTGTGCATTCAACTAACAGAGTTAAAACTTTCTTTCAAATCGGCAGTTTTGAAACACTCTATTTGTAGAATCTGCAAGTGGACATTTGGAGAACATTGAGGCCTACAGTGAAAAATGAAATATCTTCCCCTAAAAACTACATGGAAGCATTCTGTGAAACTTCTTTCTGATCTGTGCATTCAACTAACAGAGTTGAACATTCTTTTTGATTGAGCAGTTTTGAAGCACTCTATTTGTAGTATCTGCAAATGGACGTTTGGAGAACATTGAGGCCTTGGGTGAAAAACAAAATATCTCCCCATAAAAACTACACAGAAGCATTGTGTGAAACTTCTATCTATTCTGTTCATTCATCTCACAAAGTAGAACCTTTCTTTTGACTGAGCAGTTTTGAAACCTTCTTTTTGTAGAATATGCAAGTGGACATTTGGAACCCTTTGAGGACTATTGGGGAAAAAGGTATATCTTCAAATAAAAACTACACAGAAGCATTCTGTGAAACTACTTTCTGATTTGTGCATTCACCTCACTGAGTTGAACCTTTCTTTTGTTTGAGCTGTTTTGAAACACACTTTTTGTAGAATCTGCGAGGGGATATTTAGAGAATATTGATGCATATGGTGTAAAACGAAATATTTTCCCCTTAAAACGACTCAGAAGCATTCTGTGAAACTATATTCTGATCTGTGCATTCATCTAACAGAGTAGAACATTTCTTTTGATTGAGCAGTTTTGAAACACCCTTTTTGTAGAATCTGCAAGAGGACATGTGGAGATCTTTGAAGCCTATGGTGAAAAACGAAATATCATTAAGTAAAAACTACACAGAATACTTCTGTGAAATTTCTTTCTATTATCTGCATTCATCTTACAGTGTTGAAACTTTCTTTTGATTGGTTAGTTTTGAAACACTCTTTCTGTGTAAACTGCAAGTAGACATTTGGAGCCCTTTGAGGCCTACTGTGGAAAAAAGAATATCTTCAAAGAAAAACTACACAGAAGCATTCTGTGAAACTTCTTTCAGATCTGTGCATTCAACAAACAGAGGTGAACCTTCCTCTTGATTGAGCACTTTTGAAACACTCTATTTGTAGAATCTGCAAGTGGACATTTGGAGAACATTGGGGCCAACGGTGAAAAACGAAATATCTTCCCATAAACACTACACAGAAGCATTCTGAGAAAGTTCTTTCTATTCTATTCATTCATCTCACAGAGTAGAACCTCCTTTTGACTGAGTAGTTTTGAAACATTGTTTATGTAGAATCTGCCAGAGGACATTTGGAGTGCTTTGATGCCTATCGTGGAAAAAGGTATATCTTTGAATAAAAACTACACAGATGCATTCTGTCAAACTACTTTCAGATCTGTGCATTCATCTCACTGAGTTGAAACTTTCTTTTGAAACACTCTTTTTGGATAAACTGCAAGTGGACATTTGGAGTGCTTCGAGACCTATCGTGGAAAAAGGAATATCTTCAAATAAAAACCACACAGAATTATTCTGTGAAACCTCTTTCTGATCTGTGCATTCAACTAACAGATTTGAACTTTACTTTTGATTGAGCAGTTTTGAAACACTCTTTTTGTAGAATCTGCAAGTGAACATTTGGAGAACATTGAGGCCTACGGTTAAAAATGAAATATCTTCCCATAAAAACTACACGGAAGCATTTTGTGAAACTTCTTTCTATTCTGTTAATTCATCTCACAAAGTAGAACCTTTCTTTTGACTGAGCAGTTTTGAAACACACGTTTTGTAGAATCTGCAAGTGGACATTCGGAGCACTTTTTGGTAATCGTGGAAATAGGTATATCTTCAAATAAAAACTACACAGAAGCATTCTGTGAAACTCCTTTCTGATCTGTGCATTCATCTCACTGAGTTGAACATTTCTTTTCACTGAGCTGTTTTGAAACACTCTTTTTGGAGAATCTGCAACGGGATATTTGCAGAATAATGAGGCATACGGTGGAAAATGAAATATCTTCCCTTTAAAACTACACAGAAGCGTTCTGTGAATCTAATTTCTGATCTGTGCATTCAACTAACAGAGTTGAACCTTACTTTTGATTGGGCAGTTTTGAAACTATCTTTTTGAAGAATCTGCAAGTGGACATTTGGAGAACATTGAGGCCTATGGTGAAAAAAGGAATATCTTCCCAGAAAAACTAAATGGAAGCATTCTGTGAAACTTCTTTGTGATCTGTGCATTCAACTAACATAGTTTAACCTTAGTTTTGATTTAGCAGTTTTGAAACACTCTATTTGTAGAATCTGAATGTGGACATTTGGAGAACATTGAGGCCTATGGTGAAAAACGAAATATCTTCCCCTAAAAACTACATGGAAGCATTGTGTGAAACTTCTTTCTCATCTCTGCATTCAACTAACAGAGTTGAACCTTACTTTTGATTGAGCAGTTTTGAACACTCTTTTTGTAGAATCTGCAAGTGGATATTTGGAGACCTTTGAGGTCTCTGGTGAAAAACGAAATATCTTCATGTAAAAACTACACAGAATACTTCTGTGAAATTTCTTTACATTGTCTGCATTCATATCACAGAGTTAAACATTTCTTTTGATTGAGCAGTTGTGAAACACTCTTTCTGTATAAACTGCAATTGGACATTTGGAGCACCTTGAGGCCTTTTGTTGAAAAAGGAATATATTCAAATAAAAACTACACAGAAGTCATCTGTGAATCTTCCTTAAGAACTGTGCATTCATCTCAGAGAGTGGAACCATTCTTTTGATTGTGCCGCTTTCAAACAGGCTTTTCATAGAAACTGCAAATGGACATTTCTAGTGCATTGAGGCTTAGGTTGAAAAAGGAAATATCTTCCAGTAAAAACTACATGGAAGCTTTCTGTGAAACTTCTTTCTGATCTGTGCATTTATCTAACAGAGTTGAACTTTTCTTTTGATTGAGCAGTTTTGAAACACTCTTTTTGTCGTATATGCAACTGGACATTTGGAGAATATTGAGGCCTACGGAGAAAAACGTAGTATCTTCCCTTAAAAACTACACAGAAGCATTCTGTGAAACTTCTTTCTATTCTGTTCATTCATCTCACAGCATACAACCTTTCTTTATATTGAGCAGTTTTGAAACACTCTTTCTGTATAAACTGCAAGTGGACTCTTGGAGCGCTATGTGGCCTATCTTGGAAAAAGGAATATCTTCAAATAAAAACTACACAGAAGCATTCTGTGAAACTCCTTTCTTATCTGTGCATTCACCTCACTGAGTTGAACCTTTCCTTTGATTGAGCTGTTTTGAGACACATTTTTTGTAGAATCTGCAAGTGGATATTTGGAGAATATTGAGGACTATGGGGGAAAACGAAATATCTTCCCCTAAAAACTACACAGAAGCATTTTGTGAAACTTCTTTCTATTCTTTTCATTCATCTCACAGAGTAGAACCTCTCTTTTGATTGACCAGTTTTGAAACTCTCTTTTTGTAGAATCTGCTAGTGGACATTTGGAGCGCTATGAGGCCTACCGTGGAAAAAGGAATATCTTCAAATAAAAATTACAGAGAAGCATTCTGTGAAACTTCTTTCTGATCTGTGCATTCATCTCACTGAGTTGAACCTTTCTTTTGATTGAGCTGTTTTGAAACACTCTTTTTGTAGAATCTGTAAGTGGGCATTTGGGGAACATTGAAGCCTATGATGAAAAACGAAATATCTTCCCATTAAAACTACACAGAAGCATTCTGTGAAACTTCTTTCCGATCTGTGCATTCATCTAACAGAGTAGAACATTTCTTTTGATTGAACAGTTTAGAAGCATGCTTTTTGTAGTATCTGCAAGTGGACATTTGAAAATCTTTGAGGCCACAGGTGAAAAAAGAAATATCTTCAAGTAAAAACTACACAGAATACTTCTTTGAAATTTCTATCTATTCTCTGCATTCATCTCACAGAGTTGAACATTTCTTTTGATTGAGCAGTTTTGAAACACTCTTTTTGTATAATCTGCAATTGGACATTTGGAGAAAATTGAGGCCTATGGTGAAAAACGAAATATCTTCCCATAAAAACTAGCCAGAAGCATTCTGTGAAACTTCTTTCTATTGTGTTCATTCATCTCACAAAGTAGAAACTTTCTTTTGACTGAGCAATTTTGAAAACTCTTTTCATAGAATCTGCAATTGGACATTTATAGAGCATTGAGGCCTTTGGTGAAAAACGAAATATCTTCCCTTAAAAATTACACAGAAGCATTCTTTGAAACTTCTGTCTGGTCTGTGCATTCATCCAACAGAGTAGAAACTTTCTTTTGATTGAGCAGCTTTGAAGCCCCCTTTTTGTAGAATCTGTAGTTGTACATTTGGAGATCTTTGAGCCCTATGGTGAAAAACGAAATATCTTTCCCTAAAAACTACACAGAAGCATTTTGTGAAATTTCTGTCTATTTTGTTCATTCATATAACAGAGTAGAAACTTTCTTTTGATTGAGCAGTTATGAAACTCTCTTTTTATAGAATCTGCAAGTGGACATTTGGAGCGCTTTGTGGCCTATCGTGGAAAAAGGAATATCTTCTAATATAAACTACATTGAAACATTCTGTGAAACTTCTTGCTGATCTGTGCATTCATCTAACAGAGTTAAATCTTACTTTTGATTGAGCAGTTTTGAAACATTCTTTTTGTAGAATATGCAAGTGGACATTTGGAGAACGTTGACGCCTACGGTGAAAAACGAAATATCTTCTCATAAAAACTACATAGAAGCATTCTGTGAAACTTCTTTCTATTCTGTTCGTTCATCTCACAGAGTAGAACATTTCTTTAGACTGAGAAGATTTGAAACACTCTTTTTGTAGAATCTGCTAGTGGACAATTGGAGATCTTTGAGGCCTATGGTGAAAAATGAAATATCTTCAAGTAAAAATGACATGGAATACTTCCGTGGAAATTATTTCTATTTTCTGCATTCATCTCACAGAATTGAACCTTTCTTTTGCTTGAGCAGTTTTGAAACACTCTTTTTGTAGAATCTGCAAGTGGATATTTAGAGTGCTTTGAGGCCTATCATGGAAAAAGGTATATCTTCAAATAAATACTACACAGAAGCACTCTGTGAAACATCTTTCTGATTGGTGCATTCATCTCATTGAGTTGAACCTTTCTTATGATTGAGCTGTTTTGGAACACTCTTTTTGTAGAATCTGCAAGTGGATATTTGGAGAATATTGAGGAATACTATGTAAAACGAAATATCTTCCCATTAGGTCTACACAGAAGCATTCTGTGATACTACACTCTGATCTGTGCATTCATCTAAAAGAGTAGAACATTTCTCTTGATAGACCAGTTTTGAAACACCCTTTTTTTAGAATCTGCAAGTGGACATTTGGAGATCTTTGAGGCTTATGTGTTAAAAAGAAATACCTTCAAGTAAAAACTACACAGAATACTTCCTTGGAAATTCTTTCTATTCTCTGCATTCATCTTACAGAGTTGAACATTTGTTTTGACTGAGCAGTTTTGAAACAATCTTTTTGTATAACATGCTAGTGGATATTTGGAGCACTTTGAGGCCTATCATGGAAAACGGAATATCTTCAAATATAAACTACCCAGAAGTAATCTCTGAAACTTCATTATGAACTGTGCATTCGTCTCAGAGACTGGAAAATTTCTTTTGATTGTCCAGCTTTGAAAGAGGCTTTTCGTACAATCCCCAGTTGGACATTTCTAGAACATTGTGGCCTAGGGTGAAAAAAGAAATATCTTCCCATAAAAACTACATGGAAGCATACTGTGAAACTTCTTTCTGATCTGTGCATTCAACTAACAGAGTTAAAACTTTCTTTCGAATCGGCAGTTTTGAAACACTCTTTTTGTAGAATCTGTAAGTGGACATTTGGAGATCTTTGGGGCCTATGGTGAAAAAAGAAATATCTTCAAATACAAACTACACAGAATACTTCTGTGAAATTACTTTCTATTCTCTACCTTCATCTCACAGTGTTGAACCTTTCTTTTGACTGGGGAGTTTTGAAACACTCTTTCTGTGTAAACCGCAACTGGACATTTGGAGCGCTTTGGGGCCTATCATGGAAAAAGTAATATCTTCATATAAAAACCACACAGAAGCATTCTGTGCAACTTCTTCCTGATCTGTGCATTCAACTAACAGAGTTGAACATTACTTTTGATTGAGCAGTTTTGAAACACTCTTTTTGTAGAATCTGCAGGTGGACATTTGGAGAACATTGAGGCCTATGGTGAAAAACGAAATACCTTCCACTACAAACTACACGGAAGCATTCTGTGAAACTTCTTTCTATTCTGTTCATTAATCTCACAGAGCAGAACCTTTCTTTTGATTGATCATTTTTGAAACACTCTTTTTGTAGGATCTGCATGTGGAAATTTGGAGATCTTTGAGGCCCATGGTGAAAAACGAAATATCTTCAAGTAAAAACTACACGGAATTCTTCTGTGAAATTTCTTTCTATTCTCTGCATTCATCTCACAGATTTGAACCTTCCTTTTGATTGAGCAGTTTTGAAACACTCTTTCTTAGAATATGCAAGTGGACATTGGGAGATCTTTGTGGCCTATGGTGAAAAACGTAATATCTTCTGATTAAAACTACGCAGAAGCATTCTCTGAAAACTCTTTCTGATTTGTGCATTGATCTAACAGAGTAGAACATTTCTTTTGATTGTGCATATTTGAAACACTCTTTCTGTAAAATCTACAAGTGGACATTTGCAGATTTTTGAGACATATGGTGAAAAACGAAATATCTTCAAGTAAAAACTACACAGAATATTTCTGTGAAATTTCTCTCTATTCTTTGCATTCATCTCACAGAGTTGAACCTTTCTTTTGATTTAGCAGTTTTGAAACAATCTTTCTGAGTAAACTGCACGTGGTCATTTGGAGCGCTTTCAGGCCAATCATGGAAAAAGGAATATCTTCAATAAAAACTACACAGAAGCATTCCGTGTAACTTCTTTCTGATCTTTGCATTCATCTAACAGAGTTGACCCTTACTTTTGATTGAGCAGTTTTGAAACACTCTTTTTGTATAATCTGCTAGTGGACATTTTGAGAAAATTGAGGCCTATGGTGAAAAATGAAATATCTTCCCATAAAAACTACACAGAAGAATTCTGTGAAACTTCTTTCTATTCTTTTCTTTCATTTCACAGAGTAGAACCTTTCTTTTGATTGAGCAGTTTTGAAACACTCTTTTTGTGGAATCTGTAAGTGGACATTTGGAGCACTTTGAGGCCTGTCGTGGAAAAAGGTATAAATCCAAATAAGAACTGCACAGAGGCATTCTATGAAACTTCTTTCTGCTCTGTGCATTCATCTCACAGAGTTGAATCTTTCCTTGATTGAGCTGTTTTGAAACATCCTTTTTGTAGAATCTGCAAGTGGATATTTGGAGATCATTGAGGCCTACGGTGAAAAACGAAATATCTTCCCATTAAAACTATGCAGAACATTCTGCAAAACTTCTTTCAGATTTCTGCATTCATCTAACAGAGTAGAAGATTTCTTTTGATTGAGCATTGTGGAAATATTCTTTTTGTAGAATCTGCATGTGGACATTTGGAGATCCTTGAGATCTATGTTGAAAAACAAAATATCTTGATATAAAAACTACACAGAATAATTCTGTGAAAATTTTTTCTATTCTCTGCATTCATTTCACAGAGTTGAACGTTTCTTTTGATTGAGAAGTTTTGAAACACTCTTTCTGTAAAAACTGCAAGTGGACATTTGGAGTGCTTTGAGGCCTATCATGGAAAAAGGAATATCTTCAAATAAAAACTACACTGAAGCATTCTGTGAAACATCTTTCTGATCTGTGCACTCATCTAACAGAGTTGAACATTATTTTTCATTGAGCAGTTTTGGAACACTCTTTTTCTAGGATCTGCAAGTGGACATATGGTGAACATTGAGGCCTACGGTGAAAAACAAAATATCTTCCCAAAAAAACTACACAGAAACATTCTGAGAAACTTCTTTCTATTCCATTCATTCATCTCACAGAGTAGAAACTTTCTTTTGATAGAGCAGTTTTGAAATTCTCTTTTTGTAGAATCTGCAAGTGGACATATGGAGTGCTTTGAGTCCTATCGTGGGAAAAGGAATACCTTCAAATTAAAACTACAGAGAAGCATTCTGTGAAACTTTTTCTGATCTGTGCATTCATCTAACAGAGTTAAACCTTATTTTTGTTTGAGTAGTTTTGGAACACTCTTTTTGTCGAATCTGCAAGTGTACATTTGGAGAACATTAAGGCCTACGGTGAAAAACGAAATATCTTCTCCTAAAAACTACACGGAAGCATTCTGTGAAACTTCTTTCTGATCTATGCATTCACCTCACAGAGTTGTACCTTACCTTTCATTGAGCTGTTTTGAAACACTCTTTTTGTAGAATCTGCAAGTGGACTTTTGGAGAATATTAAGCCTTACGGTGAAAAACGAAATGTCTTCCCCTAAATACTACAAAGAAGCATTCTGTGAAACTTCTTTCTATTATGTTCATTCATCTCACATAGTAGAAGCTTTCTTTTGACTGAGCAGTTTTGAAACACTCTTTATGTAGAATCTGCAAGTGGACACTTTGAGCACTTTGAGGCCTATCGTGGAAAAATGTATAACTTCAAATAAAAACTACACAGAAGCATTCTGTGAAACTTCTTTCTGATCTGTGCATTCATCTCACTGTGTTGAAACTTTCTTTAGATTGAGCTGTTTAGAAACACTCTTTTTGTGGAATCTGCAAGTGGGTATTTGGAGAACATTGAGACATAAGGTGAAAAACGGAATATCTTCCAATTAAAACTACACAGAAGCATTCTGTGAAACATCATTATGATCTGTGCATTTATCTAACAGAGTAGAACCTTTCTTTTGATTGAGCAGCTTTGAAACACTCTTTTTGTAGAATCTGCAAGGGGACATTTGGAGATCTTTCATGCTTATGGTGAAAAACGAAATATCCTCAAGTAAAAACTACACAGAATACTTCTGTGAAAACTTTCTATTCTCTGCATTCATTTCACAGAGTTGAACCATCCTTTTGATTGAGCAGTTCTGAGACACTCTTTTTATATAAACTGCAAGTGGACATTAGGAGCGCTTGGAGGCCTATCGTGGAAAATGGAATATCTCCAAATATAAACTATGCAGAAATCATCTGTGAAACTTCATTATGAACTGTGCATTCATCTCAGAGAGTGGAACCTTTCTTTTGATTGTGCAGCTTTGAAACAGGCTTTTCGTAGAATCTGCAATTGGACATTTCTAGAGCATTGAGGCCTACAGTGTTTCAAAACACCTCAGTCAGAAGAAAGGTTCTACTCTGTGAGATGAATGAACAGAATAGAAAGAAGTTTCACAGAATGCTTCTGTGTAGTCTTTATGGGAAGATATTCCGTTTTTCACCATAGGCCTCAATGTTCGTTTTTTAATTGAATGTATTGCTTTTTCCATGATAGGCCTTAGATCGCAACAAATGTCCACATGCAATTTATACAGAAAGAGTGTTCCAAAACTTCTCAAACAAAAGAATGGTTCAACTTTGTGAGATGAATGCAGATAATAGAAAGAAATTTCACAGAAGTATTCTGTGTTGTTTTTACTTGAAGATATTTCATTTTTCACCATAGGCCTCAAAGATCTCCAAATGTCCACTTGCAGATTCTACAAAAAGAGTTTTTCAAAACTGCTGAATCAAAAGAAATGTTCAACTCAGTGAAATTAGTGCACAGATCAGAAAGAAGTTTCAAAGAATGCGTCTGTGTAGTTTTTATTTGAGGATATTCCTTTTCCCACGATAGGCCCCAAAGCGCCCCAAATGTACACTTGCAGATTCTGCAAAAGAGAGTTTCAAAACTGCTCAATCAAAAGAAAGGTTCTACTCTGTGAGATGAGTGAACGGAATAGAAAGAAGATTCACAAAATGCTTCTCTGTAGTTTTTACAGGAAGATATTTCATTTTTCACCGTAGGCCTCAATTTTCTCCCGATGTCCACTTGCAAATTCTACAAAAAGAGTGTTTCAAAACTGCTCAATCAAAAGTAAAGTTCAACTCTGTTAGATGAATGCACAGATCAGAAAGAAGTTTCACAGAATGCTTCCGTGTAGTTTATGGGAAGATATCTTTTTTTTTCGCCATAAGCCTCAATGCTCTAGAAATGTTTAATTGGAGATTCAACGAAAAGAGCGTTTCAAAACTGCTCAGTCAACAGAAAGGTTCTACTCTGTGAGATGAATGAACAAAACGGAAAGAAGTTTCACAGAATGCTTCTGTGTAGTTTTTATGGGAAGATATTTCGTTTTTCAATGTAGGCCTCAATGTTTTCCAAATGTCCACTTGCAGATTCTACAAAAAGGGTGTTTCAAAACTGCTCAATCAAAACAAAGGCTCTACTCTGGTAGAAGAATGCACAGATCAGAAAGAAGTTTCACAGAATGCTTCTGTGTATTTTTAGTGGGAAGATATTTCGTTTTAAACCATATGCCTCTATATTCTCCAAATATCCATTTGCAGATTCTACAAAAAGAGTGTTTAAAAACTGCTCAATCAAAAGAAAGTTTCAACTCTGTGAGATGAATGCAGAGAATAGAAAGAATTTCCACAGAACTATTCTGCGTAGTTTTCACTTGAAAATATTTCGTTTTTCACCATAGGCCTCAAAGGTCTCCAAATGTGCACTTGCAGATTCTACAAAAAGAGAGTTTCAAAAATGCTCAATCAAAAGAAATTTTCTACTCTGTGAGATGAATGAACAGAATAGAAAGAATTTCCACAGAAGTATTATGTGTAGATTTCACTTGAAGATATTTCATTTTTCACCATAAGCATGAAAGATCTCCAAATGTCCCCTTGCAGATTACACCAAAAGAGTGTCTCAAAACTGCTCAATCAAAAGAAATGTTCTACTCTGTTAGATGAATGCCCAGATTAGAAAAAGTTTTACAGAATTCTTCTGTGTAGCTTTAATGGGAAGATACTTCGTTTTTCACTGTAGGCCTCAATGTTCTCCAAATATACACTTGCAGATTCTGCAAAAAGAGTGTTTCAAAATAGCTCAATCAAAAGAAAGTTCAGCTCAGTGAAATGAATGCACAGATCAGGAAGAAGTTTCACAGAATGCTTCTGCGTAGTTTTTATTTGAAGATATTCCTTTTTCCATGATAGTCTTCAAAGCACTCCAAACGTCCACTTGCAGATACTACAAAAAGAGAGTTTCAAAACTGCTCAATCAAAAGAAAGGTTCTACACTGTCAGATGAATTTACAGAATAGAAAGAATTTCCACAGAAGTATTCTGTGTAGTTTTTACTTGAAGATATTTCTTTTTTCACCACAGGCCTCAATGTTCTCAAAATGTCCATTTGCAGATTCTACAAAAAGAGTGTTTCAAAACTCCTCAAAAAAAAGTAAGTTTCAACTCTGTTAGTTGAATGCACAGATCAGAAAGAAGTTTCACAGAATTCTTCTGTGTAGTTTTTATTTCAAGATATAGCTTTTTCCACGATAAGCCTCAAAGCGCTACAAATTTCCACTTGTGGATTCTACAAAAAGAGTGTTTCAAAACTTCTCAGACAGAAGAAAGTTTCTAATTTGTGAGATGAATGAACACAATAGAAAGAAGTTACATAGAATGCTTCTGTGTAGTTTTTATGGGAAGATATTTCATTTTTCACGGTAGGCCTCAATGTTCTCCAAATGTCCACTTGCAGATTCTACAAATAGAATGTTTCAAAACTGCTCAATCAAAAGTGTGGTTCAACTCTGATAGTTGAATGCACAGATTAGAAGGAAGTTTCACAGAATGCTTCCGTGTAGTTTTTAGGGGAAGGTATTTCGTTTTTCACAGTAGGCCTCAATATTCTCCAAATTTCCACTTGCAGATATTACAAATAGAGTGTTTCAAAATTGCTCAATCAAACTAAGTTTAAATTCCGTTAGTTGAATGCACACAACAGAAAGAAGTTTTACAGAATGCTTCCATGTAGTTTTTAGGGGAAGATATTCCTTTTTTCACCATTGACCTCGATATTCTCAAAATGTCCACTTGCAGATTCTACAAAAAGACTGTTGCAAAACTGCTCAATCAAAAATAAGGTTCAACTCTGTTAGTTGGATACACAGAACAGAAAGAAGTTTCACAGAATACTTCTGTGTAGTTTTTAGGGGAAGATATTCCTTTTTCACCATCGACCTCGATATTCTCAAAATGTCCACTTGCAGATTCTACAAAAAGATTGTTTCAAAAGTGCTCAATCAAAAGTAAGGTTCAACTCTGTTAGTTGAATGCACAGATCAGAAAGAAGTTTCACCGAACACTTCTGTGTAGTTTCTATTTGAAGATATTCCTTTTTCCACGATAGGCTTCAAAGCGCTCAAAATGTCCACTTGCAGTTAATACAGAAAGAGTGTTACAGAACTACCCAATCAAAAGAAAGGTTCAACACTGTGAGATGAATGCAGAGAATAGAAAGAAAATTCACATAAGTATTCTTTGTAGTTTTTACTTGAAGATATTTCGTTTTTCACCATAGGCCTCAAAGATCTCCAAGTGTCCACTTGCAGATTCTACAAAAAGATTCTTTCAAAACTGCTCAATCAAAAGAAAGGCTCCACTCAGTTACATGAATGCACAGAGCAGAAAGTAGTTTCACGGAATGCTTCTGTGTAGTTTTAAGGGGAAGAAATTTCGTTTTACACCGTATGCCTCAATATTCTCCGAATATCCCCTTGCAGATTCCACAAAGAGTGTTTCAAAACAGATCAATCAAAAGTAAGGTTCAATTCTGTTGGTTGAATGCACAGCTCAGAAAGAAGTATCCCAGAATGCTTCTGTGTAGTTTTTATTTGAAGATACACCTTTTTCCACAGTATGCCTCGAAGCGCTCCAAATGTGTACTTGCAGATTCTACAAAAGGAGTATTTCAAAAATGCTCAGTCAAAAGAAAGTTTCTTCTTGGTGAGATGAATGAAGAAAATAAAAAGAAGTTTCACAGAATGCCTCTGTGTCGTTTTCATGGGAAGATATTTCGTTTTTCACAGTAGGCCTCAATGCTCTCCAAATGTCCATTTGCAGATTCTACAAATAGAGTGTTTCAAAACTGCTCAATCAAAAATAAGGTTCAACTCTGTTAGTTGAATGCACAGATCAGAAAGAAGTTTCACAGAAAGCTTCCGTGTAGTTTTAGAGGAAGATAGTTCGTTTTTCACCATAGGCCTCAATGTTCTCCAAATGTCCACTTGCAGATTGTACAAATAGAGTGTTTAAAAACTGCTCTATCAAAAGTAAGGTTGAACTCTGTTAGTTGAATACACAGATCAGAAAAAAGTTTCACAGAATACTTCTGTGTAGTTTTTATTTCAAGATATTCCTTTTTCCACGATAGGCCTCAAAGCGCTCCAAATGTCTACTTGCAGTTTATACAGAGAGAGAGTTTCAAAACTACCCAATCAAAAGTAAGGTTCAACACTGAGAGATGAATGCAGAGAATAGAAATAAATTTCACAGAATTATTCTGTGTAGTTTTTACTTGAAGATATTTCGTTTTTCACCATAGGCCTGGAAGATCTCCAAATGTCCACTTGCAGATTATCCAAAAAGAGTGTTTCAAAACTGCTCAATCAAAACAGAGGTTCTACATTGTTAGATGAATGCACAGATCAGGAAGAAGTTGAAAAGAGTGCTTCTTTGTAGTTTTAAGGGGAAGATATTTCATTTTACACCGTATGCCTCAATATTCTCCAAATATCCTCTTGCAGATTCTACAAAAAGAGTGTTTCAAAAGAGCTCAAACAAAACAAATGTTCAACTCAGTGAGATTAATGCACAGATCAGAAAGTAGTTTCACAGAATGCTTCTGTGTAGTTTTTATTTAAAGATATAACTTTTTCCACAATTGGCCTCAAAGCGCTTAAAATGTCCACTTGGAGATTCTACAAACAGAGTGTTTCAAAACTGCTCAGTCAAAACAAAGGTTCTACTTTGTGAGATGAAGGGACAGAATAGAAAGAAGTTTCACAGAATGCTTCTGTGTAGTTTTTATGGGAAGATATTTCATTTTTCACCATAGGCCTCAATGTTCTCCAAATATCCACTTGCATTCTGCAAATAGAGTGTTTCAAAACTGCTTGATCAAAAGTAAGGTTCCACTCTGTTAGTTGAAAGCACAAATAAGAAAGAGGTTTCACTGAATGCTTCCGTGTAGTTTTTAGGATAAGATATTTCGTTTTTCACCATAGGACTCAATGATCTCCAAATGTCCACTTGCAGATTCTACAAAAAGTGTGTTTCAAAACTGCTCAATCAAAAGAAAGGTTTTACTCTGTTAGTTGAATGCACAGATCAGAAATTAGTTTCACAGAATGCTTCTGTGTAGTTTTAAGGGGGAGACATTTCAATTTACACCGTATGCCTCAATATTCTCCAAATATCCACTTGCAGAATTTACAAAAAGTGTGTTTCAAAACAGATCAATCAAAAGAAAAGTTCAACTCACCGATATGAATGCGCAGATCAGAAAATAGTTTCACAGAATGCTTCTGTGTAGTTTTTATTTGAAGATAGACCTTTTTCCATGATAGTCCTCAATGCACTCTGAATGTCCACTTGCAGATTCTACAAAAAGTGTGTTTCAAAACTGCTCAGTCAAAAGAAAGGTTCTGCTTTGTGACATGAATGAACAGAATAGAAAGAAGTATCACAGAATGCTTCTGTGTAGTTTTTATGGGAAGATATTTCGTTTTTCACCGTAGGCGTCAACATTCTCCAAATGTCCACTTGCAGATTCTACAAAAGAGTGTTTCAAAACTGCTCAACTAAAAGTAAATTTCAACAGTTAGTTGAATGCACAGATCAAAAAGAAGTTTCACAGAATGCCTCCTCATAGTTTTTAGGGGAAGATATTTCGTTTTTCACCGTTGGCCTCAACGTTCTCCAAATGTCCACTGGCAGATTCTACAAATACTGTGTTTCAAAATGGCTCAATCAAAACTAAGGTTAAATTCTGTTAGTTGAAATCACAGATCAGAAAGAAGTTTCACAGAATGTTTCCGTGTTGTTTTTACGGGAAGATATTTCTTTTTCAGCGGAGGCCACAATATACTCCCAATGTCCACTTGCAGATTCTACAAAAGGAGTGTTTCAAAACTGCTCAATCAAAAGTAAGGTTCAAATCTGTTAGTTGAATGCACAGATCAGATAGTAGTTTCACAGAATGCTTCTGTGTAGTTTTTATTTGAAGATATTACTTTTTTCATGATAGGCCTCAAAGCGCTCCAAATGTCCAATTGCAGTTTATACTGAAAGAGTGTGTTAAAACTACCCAATCAAAAGAAAGGTTTAACATTGTGCGATGAATGCAGAGAATAGAAGGTAATTTCACAGAAGTATTCTGTGTAGTTTTTACGTGAAGATATTTCGTTTTTCACCATAGGCCTCAAAGATCTCCAAATGTCTTCTTGCAGGTTTTACAAAAAGAGTGTTTCAAAACTGCTCAATCAAAAGAAATGTTCTACTCATTATATGAATGCACAGATCTGAAAGTTGTTTCACAGAATGCTTCTGTGTAGTTTTAAGGGGAAGATATTTCGTTTTACACCCTATGCCTCAATATTCTCCAAATATACCCTTGCAGATTCTTCAAAAAGAGTGTTTCAAAACTACTCAATCAAAAGAAAGATTCAACTCGGTGAGATGAATGCACAGAGTAGAAAGTAATTTCACAAAGTGCTTCTTTTTTTTTTTTTTTTTTAGATATACCTTTTTCCACGATAGGCCTCAAAGCGCTGCAAATGTCCACTTGCAGATTCTACAAAAAGAGTGTTTCAAAACTGCTCAGTCAAAAGAAAGGTTCTGCTTTGTGAGATGAATGAACAGAATAGAAAGAAGTTCCACAGAATGCTTCTGTGTAGTTTTTATGGGAAGATATGTCGTTTTTCACTGTAGGCATCAATGATCTCCAAATGTAAACTTGCAGACTATACAAATAGAATGTTTCAAAACTGCTCAGTCAAAAGTAAGTTTCAACTCTGTTAATTGAATGCACAGATCAGAAAGAAGTTTCACAGAATGCTTCCGTGTAGTTTTAATTTGAAGATATACGTTTTTCCATGATAGGCCTCAAAACGCTACAAATGTCCACGTGCAGATTCTCAAAAAGAGTCTTTCAAAACAGATCAGTCAAAAGAAAGGTTCTACTTTGTGAGATGAATGAACAGAACAGAAAGAAGATTCACATAATCCTTCTGTGTAGTTTTTATGGGAAGATATTTCGTTTTTCACCGTAGGCCTCAATGTTCTCCAAATGTCCACTTGCAGATTCTGCAAAAAGTGTGTTTCAAAACTGCTCAATTGAAATTAAGGTTCCACTCTGTTAGTTGAATGCACAGATCAGAAAGAAGTTTCATTGAATGCTTCCGTGTAGTTTTTAGGGGAAGATATTTCGCTTTTCACCGTAGGCCTCAATGTTCTCCAAATGTCCAATTGCAGATTCTAAAAATAGAGTCTTTCAAAACTGCTCAATCAAAAATAAGTTTCAACTCAGTTAGTTGAATGCACAGATCAGAAAGAAGTTTCACAGAATGCTTCCGTGTAGTTTTAAATGGCATATATTTCCTTTTTCACAATAGGCGTCAATGTTCTCCTAATGTCCACTTGCAGATTCTACAAATAGAGTGTTTCAAAACTGCTCAATCAGAACTAAGGTTAAATTCTGTTAGTTGAATGCACAGATCAGAAAGTAGTTTCACAGAATGCTTCCATGTAGTTTTTATAGGAAGATATTTCATTATTCCACCGTTGGCCTCAATGTTCTTCAAAAGACAACTTGCAGATTCTACAAAAAGAGTGTTTCAAAACAACTCAGTCAAAAGAAAGGTTCAACTCAGTGAGATGACTGCACAGATCAGAAAGCAGTTTCACAGAATGCTTCTTTGTAGTTTTTATTTGACGATATACCTTTTTCCACGATAGGCCTCAAAAGCGCTCCAAATGTCCACTTGCAGATTCTACAAAAAGAGTTTCTCAAAACTGCTCAGTCAAATGAAAAGTTCTACTTTGTGAGATGAATGAATAGAATACAAAGAAGTTTCACTGAATGCCTCTGTGTAGCTTTTAGGGGAAGATATTTCGTTTTTCACCATAGGCCACAATGTTCTCCAAATGTCCACTTGCAGATTCTACAAACACAGTGTTTCAAAACTGCTCAATCAAAAGTAAGGTTCAACTCTGTTAGTTGAATGCACAGATCAGAAAGAAGTTTCACAGAATGCCTCCGTGTAGTTTTTATGGGAAGATATTTCTTTTTTCACCATAGGCCTCAATGTTCTCCAAATGTCCACTTGCAGATTCTACAGAAAGAGTGTTTCAAGACTGCTCAATCAAAAGTAAGGTTCAACTCTGTTAGTTGAATGCACAGATCAGAAAGTAGTTTCACAGAATGCTTCTGTCTAGTTTTTATTTGAAGATATTCCTTTTTCCACGATAGGCCTCAAAGCGCTCCAAGTGTTCACTGGCAGTTTACACAGAAAGAGTGTTTCAGAACTACCCCATCAAAAGATAGGTTCTACACTGTAAGATGAATGCAGAGAATAGAAAGAAATTTCACAGAAATATTCTGTGTTGTTTTTACTTGAAGATATTTCATTTTTCATCTTAGGCCTCCATGATTCCAAAATGTCCGCTTTCAGATTCTACAAAAAGAGTGTTTCCAAGCTGCTCAATCAAAAGAAAGTTTCAACACAGTGAGATGAATGCACAGATCAGAAAGAAGTTTCACAGAATGCTTCTGTGTAGTTTTTATTTGAAGTTATACATTTTTCCATGATAGGCCTCAAAGTGCTCAAATTGTCCACTTGCAGATTCTACATAAAGAGTGTTTCAAAACTGCTCAGTCAAAAGAAAGTTTCTACTCTGTGAGGTGAATGAACAGAATAGAAAGAAGTTTCACAGAATGCTTCTGTGTAGTTTTTAAGGGAAGATATTTCATTTTTCACCGTAGGGCTTAATATTCTCCAAAAGTCCACTTGCAGATTCAACAAAAAGAGTGTTTCAAAACTGCTGAATCAAAAGTAAGGTACAACTCTGTGAGATGAATGCATAGATTGGAAAGAAGTTTCACAGAATGCTTCCGTGTAGTTTTTAGGAGAAGATATTTCGTTTTTCACCGTAGTCCTCAATGTTCTCCAAATGTCCACTTGCAGATTCTTCAAAAAGAGTGTTCCAAAACTGCTCAATCAAAAATAAGGTTTAACTCTGTTAGATGAAAGCACAGATCAGAAAGAAGTTTCACAGAGTGCTTCTGTGTAGCTTTTATTTGAAGGTATTCCTTTTTCCATGATAGGACTCAAAGCACTCCATATGTCCACTTGCAGAATCTACAAAAAGAGAATTTCAAAACTGCTCCATCAAAAGAAAGTTTCTACTCTGTGAGATGAATGAACGGAATAGAAAGAAGTTTCTCAGAATGTCTCTGTGTAGTTTTTTTTGGGAAGATATTTTGTTTTTCACCGTAGGCCTCAATGTTAAAAATATGTCCACTTGCAGATTCTACAAAAAGAGTGTTCCAAAACTCTTCAATCAAAAATAATTTTCAACTCTATTAGATGAATGCACAGATCAGAAAGATGTTTCACAGAATGCTTCAGTGTAGTTTTTATTTGAAGATATTCCCTTTCCCGCGATAGGCCTCAAAGCGCTCCAAATGTCTGCTTGCAGTTTTTACAGAAAGAGTGTTTCAAAACTTCGCAATCAAAAGAAAGGTTCAACTCTGTGAAATGAATGCAGAGAATAGAAAAAATTTTCACAGAAGTATTCTGTGTAGTTTTTACTTCAAGATATTTCGTTTTTCAACTTGGACCTCAAAGATCTCAAAATGTCCACATGCAGATTCTACAGAAAGAATATTTCCACAATGCTCAATCAAAAGAAATCTTCTACTCTGTTAGATGAATGCACAGATCCGAAAGAAGTTTCACAGAATGTTCTGCGTAGTTTTAATGGGAAGATATTTCGTTTTTCACCGTAGGCCTTAATTTTCTCAAAATGTCCACCAGCAGATTATACAAAAAGAGTGTTTCAAAACTGCTCAATCAAGGAAAGATTCAACTCCCTGAGATGAATGCACAGAGCAGGAAGAAGTTTCATAGAATGCTTCTGTGCAGTTCTTATTTGAAGTTATACCTTTTTCCATGATAGACCTCAAAGCGCTCCAATTGTCCACTTTCAGATTCCACAAAAAGAGTGTTTCAAAACTGCTCAGTCAGAAGAAAGGTTCTACTCTGTGAGATGAAAGAACAGAATAGAAATAAGTTTCACAGAATTCGTCTGTGTAGTTTTTATGGGAAGATATTTCATTTTTCACTGTAGGCCTCAATTTTCTCAAAATGTCCACTAGCAGATTATACAAAAAGAGTGTTTCAAAACTGCTCAATCAAAAGTAAGGTTCAACTCCGTTAGATGATTGCACAGATCAGAAAGAAGTTACACAGAATTTTTCTGTGTAGTTTTTATTGAAGATATTCCTTTTTCCACGATTGGCCTGAAAGTGCTCCAAATGACCACTTGCAGTTTATTCAGAAAGATTGTTTCAAAGCTGCTAAATCAAAAGAAAGGTTCAATTCTGTGAGATGAATGCAAAGAATAGAGAGAAATTTCACAGAAATATTCTGTGTAGTTTTTACTTGAAGATATTTTGTTTTTCACCATAAGTCTCAAAAATCTGCAAATGTCCACTTGTAGATTCTACAAAAAGAGTGTTTCAAATATGCTCAATCAAAAGAAATGTTCTACTCCGTTAGATCAATGCACAGATCAGAAAGAATTTTCAGAGAATGCTTCTTCGTAGTTTTAATTGGAAGATATTACGTTTTTCACCATAGGCCTCAAAGATCTCCCAACGTTCACTTGGATATTCTACAGAAAGAGTGTTTCAAAACTGCTCAATCAAAAGGAAGGTTCAACTCTGTGAGATGAATGCAGAGAATAGAAAGGAATTTCACGGAAGAATTCCGTGTAGTTTTTACTTGAAGATATTTCGTTTTTCACCATGGGCCTCAAAGATCTCCAAATTTCCACATGCAGATCCTTCAAAAAGAGTGTTTCAAAAATTATCAATCAAAAGAAAGGTTCTGCTCTGTGAGATTAATGAACAGAATAGAAAGAAGTTTAACAGAATGCTTACGTGTAGTTTGTAGTGGAAGATATTTTGTTTTTCACCGTAGGCCTCAATATTCTCCAAATGTCCACTTGCAGATTCTACAAAAAGAGTGTTTCAAAACTGCTCAATCAAAAGTAAGGTTCAACTTTGTTAGTTGAATGCACAGATCAGAAAGAAGTTACACAGAGTTCTTTTGTGTAGTTTTTATATGAAGATATTACTTTTTCCACGATAGGCCTCAAAGCTCTCCAAATGTCCAGTTGCAGTTTATACAGAAAGAGTGTTTCAAAACTACCCAATCAAAAGAAAGGTTCAACACTGTGAGGTGAAGGTAGAGAATAGAAAGAAATTTCACAGAACTATTCTGTTTAGTTTGTACTTGAAGATATTTCGTTTTTCACCATAGGCCTCAAAGATCTCCAAATGTCCACTTGCAGATTCTGTAAAAAGAGTGTTTCAAAACTGCTCAATCAAAACAAAGGTTCTACTGTGTTAGATGAATGCACAGATCAGGAAGTAGTTTCACAGAATCCTTCTGTGAAGTTTTTATTTCAAGATATAGCTTTTTCCAAGATAGGCCTCAAAGCGCTCCAAATGTACACTTGCAGATTCTACAAAAACAGTGTTTCAAAACTCTTCAATCAAAAGTAAGGTTCAACTCTGTTAGTTGAATGCACAGATCAGAAAGAAGTTTCACAGAATGCTTCCGTGTACTTTTAAAGGGGAGATATTTCTTTTTTCACCATAGGCCTCAATGTTCTCCAAATGTCCCCTTGCAGATTCTACAAATAGATTGTTTCAAAACTGCTCAACTAAAAGTAAGGTTCAACACTGTTAGCTGAATGCACAGATCAGAAAGAAGTTTCACAGAATGCATCCGTGTAATTTTTATGTGAAGATATTTCTTTTTTCACCCTTGGCCACAATGTTCTAGAAATGTCCAATTGCGGATTGTACGAAAAGCCTGTTTCAAAGCTGGACA
This sequence comes from Nomascus leucogenys, assembly GCF_006542625.1. NCBI lineage: Eukaryota > Metazoa > Chordata > Mammalia > Primates > Hylobatidae > Nomascus > Nomascus leucogenys. The sequence goes on from NW_022096892.1 coordinate 39,804, forward strand.
ATCAAAAGGAATTTTCCAGTCTCTGAGATGAATGCACAGTTCATAATGAAGTTTCAGAGATTACTTCTCTGTAATTCATATTTGAAGATATTCCATTTTCCACGACAGGCCTCAAAGCACTCCAAATATCCACTTGCATTTTATACAAAAAGTTTGTTTCAAAACTGCTCAGTCAAAACAAATGTTTGACTCTGTGAGATGAATGCAGAGAATAGAAAGAATTTCCACGGAAGTATTCTGTGTAGTTTTTAATTGAAGGTATTTCTTTTTAACACGTAAGTATCAAAGTTCTCCAAATGTCCACTTGCAGATTCTAAAAAAGGGTGTTTCAAAACTGCTCAATCAAGAGAAATGTTCTACTCTTTTAGATGAATGCACAGATCAGAGAGTAGTATCACAGAATGGTTCTGTGTAGTCTTAATGGGAAGATATGTCATTTTACATCATATTCCTCAATATTCTCCAAATATCCACTTGCAGATTCTACAAAAAGAGTGTTCCAAAACAGCTCAATCATAAGAAAGGTTCAACTCAATGAGATGAATGCACCAATCTGAACGAAGTTTCACAGAGTTCTTCTGTGTAGTACTTATTTGAAGATATAGCTTTTCCCACGATTGGCCTCAAAGCGCTCCAAATGTCCACTTACAGATTCTACAAAAAGAGTGTTTCAAAACTGCTCACTCAAAAGAAAGGTTCAATTCGGTGAGATGAATGTGGAAAATAGAATTACCACGGAAGTATTCCAAGTAGTTTTTACTTGAAGATATTTCGTTTTTCACCATAGGCCTCAAAGATGTCCAATTGTCCACAAGCAGATTCTACAAAAAGAGTGTTTAAAATCTTCTCAGCCAAAAGAAATGTTCTACTCTGTGAGATGAATGAACAGAATAGAAAGTAGTTTCACAGAATGCTTCTGTGTAGTTTTTGTGAGAAGAGATTTCACTTTTCACGTTAGGCGTCAATGTTCTCCAAATGTCCACTTGCATATTCTACAAAAAGAATGTTTCAAAACTGCTCAATCAAAAGTAAGATTCAACTCTGTTAGATGAATGCAGAGATCAGCAAGAAGTTTCACAGAATGTTTCTGTGTAGTTTTTATTAGAAGATATTCCTTTTTCCACGATAGGCCAAAAAGCCCTCCAAATGTCCACTTGTAGATTCTACAAAAGGTGAGTTTCATAACTGCTCAATCCAAAGAAAAGTTCTACTCTGTTTTATGAATGAACAAAATAGACAGAAGTTTCACAAAATGCTTCTGTGTAGCTTTTAGAGGAAGGTATTTCGTTTTTCACCATAGGGCTCAAAGATCTCCAAATGTCCAATTACAAATTCTACAAAAAGGGGGTTTCAAAGCTCCTCAATCAAAAGAAAAGTTCTACTCTGTTGGATGAATGCACAGACGAGACAGAAGTTTCACAGAATGCTTCTGTGTAGTTTTTAAGGGAAGATATTTCATTTTTCACCAAAGGCCTCAATGCTCTATAAATGTCCAATTGCAGATTCTATGAAAAGAGTTTTCAAAACTGCTCAGTCAATAGAAAGATTCTACTCTGTGAGATGAATGAACACAATAGAAAGAAGTTTCACAGAATGCTTCTGGCTAGTTTTTATGGGAAGATATTTCATTTTTCACCGTAGGCCTCAATTTTCTCCAAATGTCCACTTGCAGATTCTACAAAAAGCGTGTTTCAAACCTGCTCAATCAAAAGTAAGGTTCAACTCTCTTATTTGAATGCAGGGATGAGAAAGAAGTTTCACAGAATGCTTCTGTGTAGTTTTTATGGTAAGATATTTCTTTTTTCTCCATAGGCCTCAATGCTGTAGAAATGTCCAGGTGCCAATTCTATGAAAAGCCTGTTTCAAAGCTGCACATTCAAAAGAAAGTTCCCACTCTCTGTGATGAATGCACAGTTCATAATGAAGTATCACAGATTACTTCTGTGTAGTTTTTATTTGAAGATATTCCTTTTCCACAATAGGCCTCAAAGCGCTCCAAATGTCCATTTGCAGTTTACAAAGAAAAAGTGTTTCACAACTGCTCAATCAAAAGAAATGTTTAACTCTGTGAGATGAATGCAGAGAATGTAAAGAAATTTCACAGAAGTATTCTGTGTAGTTTTTACATTAAGATATATGTTTTTCACCAGAGGCCTCAAAAATCTCCAAATATCCAATTGAAGATTCTGCAAAAAGAGTGTTTCAAAACTGCTCAATCAAAAGTAAGGTTCAGTTCTGTTAGTTGAATGCAGAGACGAGAAAGAAGTTTCACAGAATGCTTCCGTGTAGTTTTTAGGGGAAGATATTTCGTTTTTCACCGTAGGCCTCAATGTTCTCCAAATGTCCACTTTCAGATTCTACAAATAGAGTGTTTCAAAACTGCTCAATCAAAACTAAGGTTAAACTCTGTTAGTTGAATGCACAGATCAGAAAGAAGTTTCACATAATGTTTCCGTGTATTTCTTATTGTAAGATATTTCTTTATTCATCATAGGCCTCAATGTTCTCCAAATGTCCACTTGCAGATTCTTCAAAAAGAGAGTTTCAAAACTGCTCAATCAAAAGTAAGATTCAACTCTGTTAGTTGAATGCACAGATCAGAAAGAAGTTTCACAGAATGCTTCTGTGTAGTTTTTATTTGAAGATATTCCTTTTTCCACGGTAGGCCTCAAGGCGCTCCAAATGTCCACTTGCAGTTTATATGGAAAGAATGTGTCAAAACTACCCAATCAAAACAAAGGTTCAACAGTGTGAGATGAATGCAGAGAATACAAAGTAATTTCACAGAAGTATTCTGTGTAGTTTTTACTTGAAGGTATTTTGTTTTTCACCATAAGCCTCATAGGTCACCAAATATCCACTTGCAGATTCTACAAATGGGTGTTTCAAAACTGCTCAATGAAAAGAAAGGTTCTACTCTATTAGATGAATGCACAGATAACAAAGTAGTTTCACAGAATGCTTCTGTGTAATTTTAAGGGGAAGATATTTCGTTTTACACTGTATGCCTCAATATTCTCCAAATATCCCCTTACAAATTCTACAAAAAGAGTGTTTCAAAACAGCTCAATCAAAAGAAAGTTTCAACTCAGTGAGATGAATGCAAAGATCAGAAAGTAGTTTCACAGAATGTTTCAGTGTAGTTTTTATTTGAAGTTATACCTCTTTCCATAATAGGCCTCAAAGTGCTCCAAATGTCCACTTGCAGATTCTACAAAGAGTGTTTCAAAACTGCTCAGTCAAAGGAAGGTTCTACTTTGTGAGATGAATGAACAGAATAGAAAGAAGTTTCAGAGAATGCATCTGTGTAGTTTTTAGGGGAAGATATTTCGTTTTTCACCGTAGGCCTCAATGTTCTCCAAATGTCCAATAGCAGATTCTACAAATAGAGTGTTTCAAAGCAGCTCAATCAAAACTAAGGTTAAAACCAGTTAGTGGATTGCACAGATCAGAAAGAAATTTCCCAGAATGCTTCTGTGTATTTTTTATTGGAAGAGATTCCTTTTTCCACTATAGCCCTCAAAGCGCTCCAAATGTCCAAATGCAGTTTATACAGAAAGAGTGTTTCCAAACTACCCAATCCAAAGAAAGGTTCAAAACTGTGAGATGAATGCAGAGAATAGAAAGAAATTTCACAGAAGTATTCTGTGTAGTTTTTACTTGAAGATATTTCGTTTTTCACCATAGGCCTCAAAGATCTCCAAATGTCCACTTACAGATTCTACAAAAAGAGTGTTTCAAAGCTACTAAATCAAAAGAAATGTTCTACTCTGTTAGATGAATGCACACATCAGAAAGTAGTTTCACAGAATGCTTCTGTTTAAAGGGAAAGATATTTCGTTTTACACCATATGTCTCAATATTCTGCAAATATCCCCTTGCAGATTCTACAAAAAGAGTGTTTCAAAACAGCTCAATCAAAAGAAAGGTTCAACTCGGTGAGATGAATGCAGAGATCAGAAAGAAGTTTCAAATAACGCTTCTGTGTAGTTTTTAGGTGAAGATATTTCCTTTTTCACTGTAGGCCTCAATGTTCTCCAAATGTCCACTTGCAGATTCTACAAATAGAGTGTATCAAAACTGCTCAATCAAAACTGAGGTTAAACTCTGTTAGTTGAATGCACAGATCAGAAAGAAGTTTCACAAAATGCTCCCATGTATTTCTTATTGTAAGATATTTCTTTTTTCACCATAGGCCTCAATATTCTCAAAATGTCCACTTGCAGATTCTGCAAAAAGAGTTTTTCAAAACTGCTCAATCAAAAGGAAGATTCAACTCTGCTAGTTGAATGCACAGATCAGAAAGCACTTTCACAGAATGCTTCTGTGTAGTTTTTATTTGAAAATATTCCATTTTCCATGAGTGGCCTCAAAGCACGCCAAATGTCCACTTGCAGTTAATAAAGAAAGAGTGTTTCAAAACTACCCAATCAAAAGAAAGGTTAAACACTGTGAGATGAATGCAGAGAATAGAAAGAAATTTCACAGATGTATTCTGTGTAGTTTTTACTTGAAGATATTTCGTTTTTCACCATAGGCCACAATTATCTCCAAATGTCCACTTGCAGATTCTACAAAAAGTGTTTCAAAACTGCTCAATCAAAAGTAAGGTTCAACTCTGTTAGTTGAATGTACTGATCAGAAAGAATTTTCACAGAATGCTTCTGTGCAGTTTTTATTGGAAGATATTCCTTTTTCCTGATAGGCCTCAAAGCGCACCAAATATCCAATTGCAGTTTATACAGAAAGAGTGTTTCCAAACTACCCAATCCAAAGAAAGGTTCAACATTGTGAGATGAATGCAGAAAATAGAAAAAAATTTCACAGAATTGTTCTGTGTAGTTTTTATTTGGAGATATTTCTTTTTTCCCTATAGGCCTCAAAGATCTCTGAATGTCCACTTGCAGATTCTATAAAAAGAGTGTTTCAAAACTGCTCAATCAAAAGAAAGTTCTACTCTGTTAGATGAATGCACAGATCAGAATGTAGTTTCACAGAATGCTTCTGTGTAGTTTTAAGGGTAAGATATTTCGTTTTGCATCGTACGCCTCAATATTCTTGAAATAGCCCCTTCTAGATTACAAAAAGAGTGTTTCAAAACAGCTCAATCAAAAGAAAGGTTCAACTCAGTGAGATGAATGCACAGATCAGAAAGTAGTTTCGCAAAATGCTTCTGAGTAGTTTTTTTTGAAGATATAACTTTTTCCAAGATAGGCTTCAAAGCGCTTCAAATATCCACTTGCAGATTCTAGAAAAAGAGTGTCTCAAAACTGCTCAGTCAAAAGAAAGTTTCCATACTGTGAGGTGAATCAACAGAATAGAAAGAGGTTTCACAGAATGCTTCTCTGTAGTTTTTATGGGAAGATGTTTTGTTCTTCACTGTAGGCCTCAAATTTCTCCAAGTTTCAACTTGCAGATTCCACAAAAATAGTGTTTCAAAATGGCTCAATCAAAAGTAAGGTTCAACTCTGTTAGTTGAGTGCACAGATCAGAAAGAAGTTTCAAAGAATGCTTCCATGTAGTTTTTAAGGGAAGCTATTTCGTTTTTCACAATAGGCCTCAATGTTCTCCAAATGTCCACTTGCAGATTCTACAAATAGAGTGTTTCAAAACTGCTTAATCAAAACTAAGGTTCAACTCTGTAAATTGAAAGCAAAGATCAGGAAGAAGTTTCACAGAATGATTCCGTGTAGTTTTTATTGGAAGATATTTCCTTTTTCAGCATAGGCCTCAATGCTCTAGAAATGTCCAATTGCAGATTCTACGACCAGCCTGTTTCAAAGCTGCACAAGAAAGTTTCCACTCTCTGACATGAATGCAATGTTCATAGTGAAGTTTCTCCGATTACTTCTGTGTAGTTTATATTTGAAGATATTTCATTTTCCACTATAGGCCTCAAAGCACTCCAAATGCACACTTGCAGTTTATGCAAAAAGTGTGTTTCAAAAGTGATCAATCAAAAGAAATGTTCAACTCTTTGAGACGAATGCAGAGAATAGAAAGAATTTCCTTGGAAGTATTCTGTGTTGTTTTTACTTCAAGATATTTCGTTTTTCACCATAGGCATCAAGGATCTTCAAATGTCCACTTGCAGATTCTATAAAAAGGGTGTTTCAAAACTGCTCAATCAAAAGAAATCTTCTACTCTGTTAGATGAATGCGCCGATCAAAAAGTAGTTTCACGAAATGCTTCTGTGCAGTTTTAATGGGAAGATGTTTTGTTTTACACAATATGCATCAAGATACTCCAAATATCCACTTGCAGATTCTACAAAAAGAGTGTTTCAAAACAGCTCAATCAAAAAAAAGTTCAAACTCAGTGAGATAAATGCACAGATCACTAAGAAGTTTCACAGAATGCTTCTGTGTAGATTTAATGGGAAGATATTTCGTTTTAAACCGAATCCCTCAATTTTCTCCAAATATCCACTTGCAGATTCTACAAAAAGAGTGTTTCAAAACAGCTCCATCAAAAGAAAGGTTCAACTCATTGAGATGAATGGACAGATCGAAAGAAGTTTCACAGAATGATTCTGTGAAGTTTTTATTTGAAGATATACCTTTCTCCAACATAGGCCTCAAAGCGCTCCAAATGTCCAGTTGCAGATTTGACAAAAAGAGTGTTTCAAAACTGCTCAACCAAAAGTAAGGTTCAATTCTCTTAGATGAAAGCGCAGATCACAAAAAAGTTTACAGAATTCTTCCATGTAGTTTTTATGGGAAGATATTTTTTTTCACCGTAGGCCTCAGTGCTTTAGAAATGTCCAATTGCAGATTCTACAAAAAGAGTGTTTCAAAAGTGCTCAGTCAAAAGAAAGTTTCTACTGTGTGAGATGAATGAAAACAACAGAAAGAAGTTTCACAGAATGCTTCTGTGTGGTTTTTATGGGAAGATATTTCCTTTTTCACCGAAGGCCTCAATGTTCTCCAAATGTCCACTTACAGGCTCTACAAAAAGTGTGTTTCAAAACTGCTCAATCAAAAGTAAGGTTCAACTCTATTACTCGAATGCACAGATCAGAAAGTTGTTTCACAGAATGCTTCCATGTCACTTTTATGGTAAGATATTTCTTTTTTCAATGCAGGCCTCAATGCTTTAGAAACGTTGAATTGCAGATTCTAAGAAAAGCCTGTTTCAAAGCGGCCCAATCAAAAGAAAGTTTCCACTCTCTGAGATGAATGCACAGATCAGAAAGTCGTTTCACAGAATACTTCTGTGTAGTTTCTATTTGAACATATACCTTTCTCCACGATAGGCCTCAAAGCGCTCCAAATGTCCACTTCCAGATTCTACAAAAAGAGTGTTTCAAAACTACTCATTCAAAAGTAAGGTTCAACTCTGTTAGTTGAATGCACTGATCAGAAAGAATTCTCCCAGAATGCTTCTGTGTAGTTTTTATTGGAAGATATTCTTTTCTCCATGATAGGCCTCAAAGCGCTCCAGATGTCCACTTGCAGTTTATAAAGAAAGAGTGTTTCCAAACTACCCAATCCAAAGAAAGGTTCAACATTGTGAGATGAATGCAGAGAATAGAAAGAAATTTCACAGAATTATTCTGTATAGTTTTTATTTGAAGATATTTCATTTTTCCCTGTAGGCCTCAAAGATCTCAGAGTGTTCACTTGCAGATTCTACAAAAAGAGTGTTTCAAAACTGCTCAATCAAAAGAAAGGTTCTACTCTGTTAGATGAATGCACAGATCAGAATGTAGTTTCATAGAATGCTTCTGTGTAGTTTTAAGGGTAAGATATTTGATTTTACATCATACGCCTCAATATTCTCCAAATATCCCCTTCCAGATTACACAAAAAGAGTGTTTCAAAACAGCTCAATCAAAAGAAAGGTTCAACTCAGTGAGATGAATGCACAGATCAGAAAGTAGTTTCACAGAATGCTTCTGAGTAGTTGTTATTTGAAGATATACCTTTTTCCACGATAGGCCTCAAAGGGCTGCAAATCTCCACATGCAGATTCTACAAAAAGAGTGTTTCAAAACTGCTCAGTCAAAAGAAAGGTTCTACTTTGTGAGATGAATGAACAGAACAGAAAGAAGTTTCACAGAATGCTTCTGTGTAGTTTTTAGGGGAACACATTTCGTTTTTCACCTTAGGCCTCAATGTTCTCCAAATTTACACTCGCAGATTGTACAAATAGAGTGTTTCAAAACTGCTCAATCAAAAGTAAGGTTCGACTCTGTTAGTTGAATGCACAGATCAGAAAGAAGTTTCACAGAATGCTTCCATGTAGTTTTTAGGGGAAGGTACTTCGTTTTTCACCATTAGAATCTATGTTCTCCAAATGTCCACTTTCAGATTCTACAAAAAGAGTGTTTCAAAACTGCTCTATCAAAAGTAAGGTTCAACACTGTTAATTAAATGCACAGATAGGAAAGAAGTTTCACAGAATGCTTCTGTGTAGTTTTTATTTGAAGATATTACTTTTTCTACGATAGGCCTCAAAGCGCACCAAATGTCCATTTACAGTTTATACAGAAAGGGTGTTTCAAAACTACCCAATCTAAAGAAAGGTTCCACACTGTGAGATGAATGCAGAGAATAGAAAGGAATTTCACAGAGGCATTCTGTATAGTTTTTACTTGAAGATACTTCGTTTTTCACCATAGGCCTCTAAGATCTCCAAATGTCTACTTGCGGATTCTACAAAAAGAGTGTTTCAAAACTGCTCAATCAATAGAAAGGTTCTACTCTGTTAGATGAATGCTTAGATCAGAAAGTAGTTTCACAGAATAATTCTGTGTAATTTTAAGGGGAAGACATTTCGTTTTACACCGTATGCCTCAATATTCTGCAAATATCCCTTTGCAGATTCTACAAAAAGAATATTTCAAAACAACTCAATCAAAGAAAGGTTCAACTCAGTGAGATGAATGCACAGATCAGAAAGTTGTTTCACAGAATGGTTCTGTGTAGTTTTTATTTGAAGGTATACGTTTTTCCACGAAAGGCCTCAAAGCGCTTCAAATGTTCACTTGCAGATTCTACAAAAAGAGTGTTTCATAACTGCTCAGTCAAAAGAAAGGTTCTACTTTGTGAGATGAATGAACAGAACAGAAAGAAGTTTCACAGAATGCTTCTGTGTAGTTTTTAGGGGAACACATTTCGTTTTTCACCTTAGGCCTCAATGTTCTCCAAATTTACACCCGCAGATTGTACAAATAGAGTGTTTCAAACCAGCTCAATCAAAAGTAAGGTTCGACTCTGTTAGTTGAATGCACAGATCAGAAAGAAGTTTCACAGAATGCTTCCGTGTAGTTTTTATGGGAAGATATATCTTTTTTCACTATAGGCCTCAATGTTCTCAAATTGTCCACTTGCAGATTCTACAAAAAGAGTGTTTCAAGACTGCTCAATCAAAATTAAGGTTCAACTCTGTTAGTTGAATGCACAGATCAGAAGGAAGTTTCACAGAATGCTTCTGTGTGGTTTTAATTTGAAGATATTCCTTTTTCCCTGATAGGACTCAAAGCGCTTCAAACGTCCACCTGCAGTTCATATAGAAAGAATGTTTCAAAACTACCCAAGCAAAAGAAAGATTCAACACTGTGAGATGAATGCAGAGAATAGAAAGAAATTTCACAGAAATATTCTGTGTAGTTTTTACTCGTAGATATTTGGTTTTTCACCTTAGGCCTCAGAGATCTCCAAATGTGCACTTGCAGATTCTACAAAAAAAGTGTTTCAAAACTGCTCAATCAAAAGAAATGTTCTACCTTGTTAGATGAATGCACAGATCAGAAAGTAGTTTCACAGAATGCTTCTGTGTAGTTATAAGGTGAAGATTTTTGTTTTCCACCATATGCCTCAATATTCTCCAGTTATCCACATGCAGATTCTACAAAAAGAGTGTTTCAAAACTGCTCAATCAAAAGAAAGGTTCTACTCTGTGAGATGAATGAAGAGAATAGAAAGAAGTTTCACAGAATTGTTCTGTGTAGTTTTTATTGTAAGGTATTCCTTTTTCCATGAAAGGCCTCAAAGCTATCCAAATGTGTAATTGCAGATTCTACAAAAAGAGAGTTTAAAAACTGCTCCAGGCCGGGCGCAGTGGCTCACGCTTGTAATCCCAGCACTTTGGGAGGCTGAGGCGGGCGGATCACGAGGTCAGGAGATCGAGACCACGGTGAAACCCCGTCTCTACTAAAAATACAAAAAAAAATTAGCCGGGCCTAGTGGCGGGCGCCTGTAGTCCCAGCTACTCGGAGAGGCTGAGGCAGGAGAATGGCATGAACCCGGGAGGCGGAGCTTGCAGTGAGCCGAGATTGCGCCACTGCACTCCAGCCTGGGCGACAGAGCGATACTCCGTAACAAAAAAAAAAAAAAAAAAAAAAAAAAAAAAAAAAAAAAAAAAAAAAAAAAAAACTGCTCCATAAAAAGAAAGGTTGTACTCTGTGAAATGAATGAACAGAATAGAAAGAAGTTTCACAAATTCTTCTGTGTAGTTTTTAGGGAAGATATTTCATTTTTCCCCATAGGCCTCAATGTTCTCCACATGTCCACTTACATAGTCCATAAAAACAGTGTTTCAAAACTGCTCAATCAAAAGTAAGGTTCAGCTCTGTGAGATGAATGCACAGATCATAAGGAAGTTTCACAGAATGCTACCGTGTAGTTTTCATGGGAAGATATTTGTTTTTTCAACATAGGCCTCAATGCTCTGCAAATGTCGAATTGCAGATTCTACAAAAAGAGTGTTTCAAAACTGCTCAGTCAAAAGAAAGGTTCTACTCTGTGAGATGAATGCACACAATAGAAAGAACTTTCACAGAATGCTTCTGTGTAGTTTTAATGGGAAGATATTTTGTTTTATACCGTATGCCTCAATGTTCTCCAAATATCCACTTGCAGATGCTACAAAAAGAGTGTTTTGATACTGCTCAATCAAAAGTAGGGTTCAACTCTGTGAGATGAATGAACAGAATAGAAAGAAGTTTCGGGGGGGGTGGAGCCAAGATGGCCGAATAGGAAAAGCTCCGGTCTCCAGCTCCCAGCCCCAGCGACACAGAAGACGGGTGATTTCTGCATTTCTGCTTGAGGTACCGGTTTCATCTCACTAGGGAGTGCCTAACAGTGGGTGCAGGACAGTCGGCAGGGCGAGGCATTGCCTCACTCGGGAAGCACAAAGGGTCAGGGAGTTCCCTTTCCTAGTCAAAGAAAGGGGAAGCAGACGGCACCTGGAATATCGGGTCAGTCCCATCCTAATACTGCACTTTTCCAACGGGCCTGGAAAACGGCACACTAGGAGATTGTGTCCCGCACCTGGCTCGGAGGGTCCTATGCCCACGGAGTCTCGCTAATTGCTAGCACAGCAGTCTGAGATCAAGCTGCGAGGAGGCAGCCAGGCTGGGGGAGGGGCGCCCGCCATTGCCCAGGCTTGCTTAGGTAAACAAAGCAGCCAGGAACTCGAACTGGGTGGAGCCCACCACAGCTCAAGGAGGCCTGCCTGCCTCTGTAGGCTCCACCTCTGGGGGCAGGGCACAGACAAACAAAAACTCTGCAAGAACTTCCACAGACTTAAATGTCCCTGTCTGACTGACAGCTTTGAAGAGAGTAGTGGTTCTCCCAGCACGCAGCTGGAGATCTGAGAACAGTCAGACGGCCTCCTAAAGTGGGTCCCTCACCCCTGAGCAGCCTAACTGGGAGGCAACCCCCAGTAGGGACAGTCTGACACCTCATTCAACCCGGTAATTCTCTGAGACAAAACTTTCAGAGGAACTATCAGACAGCTGAATTTGTAGTCTCATGAAAATCCGCTGTTCTGCAGCCACCGCTGCTGACACCCAGCCAAACAGGGTCTGGAGTGCACCTCTAGTAAACTCCAACAGACCTGCAGTTGAGGGTCCTGTCTGGTAGAAGGAAAACTAACAAACAGAAAGGACATCCACACAAAACCCATCTGTACATCACCATCATCAAAGACAAAAAGTAGATAAAACCACAAAGATGGGGAAAAAACAGACCAAAAAAACTGGAAACTCTAAAAAACAGAGCACCTCTCCTCCTCCAAAGGAACGCAGTTCCTCACCAGCAACGGAACAAAGCTGGATGGAGGATGACTTTGATGAGTTGAGAGAAGAAGGCTTCAGACGATCAAACTACTCTGAGCTACGAGAGGAAATTCAAAACAACAGCAAGAAGTTAAAAACTTTGAAAAAAAATTAGAAGAATGGATAACTAGAATAACCAATGGAGAGAAGGGCTTCAAGGAGCTGATGGAGCTGAAAGCCAAGTTTCGAGAACTACGCGAAGATTGCAGAAGCCTCAGTAGCAGATGCGATCAACTGGAAGAAAGGGTATCGCTGATGGAAGATGAAATGAATGAAATGAAGAGAGAAGGGAAGTTTAGAGAAAAAAGGATAAAAAGAAATGAACAAAGCCTCCAAGAAATTTGGGACTATGTGAAAAGACCAAACCTACGTCTGATTGGTGTACCTGAAAATGATGGGGAGAATGGAACCAAGTTGGAAAACACTCTGCAAGATATTATCCAGGAGAACTTCCCCAATCTAGAAAGGCAGGCCAGCATTCAGATTCAGGAAATACAGAGAACGCCACAAAGATACTCCTCGAGAAGGGCAACTCCAAGACACATTATTGTCAGATTCACCAAAGTTGAAATGAAAGAAAAAATGTTAAGGGCAGCCAGAGAGAAAGGTCGGGTTACCCACAAAGGGAAGCCCATCAGACTAACAGCTGATCTCTCAGCAGAAACTCTACAAGCCAGAAGAGAGTGGGGGCCGATATTCAACACTCTTAAAGAAAAGAATTTTCAACCCAGAATCTCCTATCCCGCCAAACTAAGCTTCATAAGTGAAGGATAAATAAAACACTTTACAGATAAGCAAACGCTGAGTGATTTTGTCACCACTAGGCCTGCCCTAAAAGAGCTCCTGAAGGAAGCACTAAACATGGAAAGGAACAACCGGTACCAGCCACTGCAAAAACATGCCAAATTGTAAAGACCATCGAGACTAGGAAGAAACTATAGCAACTAACGAGCAAAATAACCAACTAACATCATAATGACAGGATCAGATTCACACATAACAATATTAACGTTAAATGTAAATGGGCTAAATGCTCCAATCAAAAGACACAGACTGGCAAACTGGATAAGGAGTCAGGACCCATCAGTGTGCTGTATTCAGGAAACCCATCTCATGTGCAGAGACACACATAGACTCAAAATAAAGGGATGGAGGAAGATCCACCAAGCAAATGGAAAACAAAAAAAGGCAGGGGTTGCAATCCTAGTCTCTGATAAAATAGACTTTAAACCAACAAAGATCAAAAGAGACAAAGAAGGCCATTACATAATGGTAAAGGGATCAATTCAACAAGAAGAGCTAACTATCCTAAATATATATGCACCCAACACAGGAGCACCCAGATTCATAAAGCAAGTCCTGAGTGACCTACAAAGGGACTTAAACTCCCACACAATAATAATGGGAGATTTTAACACCCCACTGTCAGCATTAGACAGATCAACGAGACAGAAAGTTAACAAGGATATCCAGGAATTGAACTCAGCTCTACATAAAGTGGACCTAATAGACATCTACAGAACTCTCCACCCCAAGTCAACAGAATATACATTTTTTTCAGCACCACACCACACCTATTCCAAAATTGACCACATAGTTGGAAGTAAAGCTCTCCTCAGCAAATGTAAAAGAACAGAAATTATAACAAACTGTCTCTCAGACCACAGTGCAATCAAACTAGAACTCAGGATTAAGAAACTCACTCAAAATCGCTCTACTGCATGGAAACTGAACAACCTGCTTCTGAATGACTATTGGGTACATAATGAAATGAAGGCAGAAATAAAGATGTTCTTTGAAACCAACGAGAACAAAGACACAACATACCAGAATCTCTGGGACACATTCAAAGCAGTGTGTAGAGGGAAATTTATAGCACTAAATGCCCACAAGAGAAAGCAGGAAAGATCCAAAATTGACTCCCTAACATCACAATTAAAAGAACTAGAAAAGCAAGAGCAAACACATTCAAAAGCTAGCAGAAGGCTAGAAATAACTAAAATCAGAGCAGAACTGAAGGAAATAGAGACACAAAAAACCCTTCAAAAAATTAATGAATCCAGGAGCTGGTTTTTTGAAAAGAGCAACAAAATTGATGGACCGCTAGCAAGACTAATAAAGAAGAAAAGAGAGAAGAATCAAATAGATGCAATAAAAAACGAAAAAGGGGATATCACCACCGATCCCACAGAAATACAATCTACCATCAGAGAATACTACAAACACCTCTATACAAATAAACTAGAAAATCTAGAAGAAATGGATAAATTCCTCGACAAATGCACCCTCCCAAGACTAAACCAGGAAGAAGTTGAATCTCTGAATAGACCAATAACAGGTTCTGAAATTGTGGCAATAATCAATAGCTTACCAACGAAAAAGAGTCCAGGACCTGATGGATTCACAGCTGAATTCTACCAGAGCTACAAGGAGGGACTGGTACCATTCCTTCTGAAATTATTCCAATCGATAGAAAAAGAGGGAATCCTCCCTAACACATTTTACGAAGCCAGCATCGTCCTGATACCAAAACCTGGCAGAGACATAACCAAAAAAGAGAATTTCAGACCAATATCCTTGATGAACATTGATGCAAAAATCCTCAATAAAATACTGGCAAACCGAATCCAGCAGCACATCAAAAAGCTTATCCACCATGATCAAGTGGGCTTCATCCCTGGGATGCAAGGCTGGTTCAACATACGCAAATCAATAAATGTAATCCAGCATATAAACAGAACCAAAGACAAAAACCACATGATTATCTCAATAGATGCAGAAAAGGCCTTTGACAAAATTCAACAACCCTTCATGCTAAAAACTCTCAATAAATTAGGTATTGATGTGACGTATCTCAAAATAATAAGAGCTATATACGACAAACCCACAGCCAATATCATACTGAATGGGCAAAAACTGGAAGCATTCCCTCTGAAAACTGGCACAAGACAGGGATGCCCTCTCTCACCGCTCCAATTCAACATAGTGCTGGAAGTTCTGGCCAGAGCAATCAGGCAGGAGAAGGAAATAAAGGGTATTCAATTAGGAAAAGAGGAAGTCAAATTGTCCCTGTTTGCAGATGACATGATTGTATATCTAGAAAACCCCATTGTCTCAGCCCAAAATCTCCTTAAGCTGATTAGCAACTTCAGCGAAGTCTCAGGATACAAAATTAATGTACAAAAATCACAAGCATTCTTGTACACCAATAACAGACAAACAGAGAGCCAAATCATGAGTGAACTCCCATTCACAATTGCTTCAAAGAGAATAAAATACCTAGGAATCCAACTTACAAGGGATGTGAAGGATCTCTTCAAGGAGAACTACAAACCACTGCTCAATGAAATAAAAGAGGATACAAACAAATGGAAGAACATTCCATGCTCATGGGTTGGAAGAATCAATATCGTGAAAATGGCCATACTGCCCAAGGTAATTTATAGATTCAACGCCATCCCCATCAAGCTACCAATGACTTTCTTCACAGAATTGGAAAAAACTACTTTAAAGTTCATATGGAACCAAAAAAGAGCCCGCATCACCAAGTCAATCCTAAGCCAAAAGAACAAAGCTGGAGGCATCACGCTACCTGACTTTAAACTATACTACAAGGCTACAGTAACCAAAACAGCATGGTACTGGTACCACAACAGAGACACAGATCAATGGAACAGAACAGAGCCCTCAGAAATGATGCCACATAGCTACAACTATCTGATCTTTGACAAACCTGACAAAAACAAGAAATGGGGAAAGGATTCCCTATTTAATAAATGGTGCTGGGAAAACTGGCTAGCCATATGTAGAAAGCTGCAACTGGATCCCTTCCTTACACCTTATACAAAAATTAATTCAAGATGGATTAAAGACTTATATGTTAGACCTAAAACCATTAAAATCCTACAAGAAAACCTAGGCAATACCATTCAGGACATAGGCGTGGGCAAGGACTTCATGTCTAAAACACCAAAAGCAATGGCAACAAAAGCCAAAATCGACAAATGGGATCTCATTAAACCAAAGAGCTTCTGCACAGCAAAAGAAACTATCATCAGAATGAACAGGCAACCTACAGAATGGGAGAAAATTTTTGCAACCTACTCATCTGACAAAGGGCTAATATCCAGAATCTACAATGAACTCAAACAAATTTACAAGAAAAAAACAAACAACCCCATCAAAAAGTGGGCGAAGGACATGAGCAGACACTTCTCAAAAGAAGACATTTATGCAGCCAGAAAACACATGAAGAAATGCTCATCATCACTGGCCATCAGATAAATGCAAATCAAAACCACAGTGAGATACCATCTCACACCAGTTAGAATGGCCATCATTAAAAAATCAGGAAACAACAGGTGCTGGAGAGGATGTGGAGAAATAGGAACACTTTTACACTGTTGGTGGGACTGTAAACTAGTTCAACCATTGTGGAAGTCAGTGTGGCGATTCCTCAGGGATCTCGAACTAGAAATACCATTTGACCCAGCCATCCCATTACTGGGTATATACCCAAAGGACTATAAATCATGCTGCTATAAAGACACATGCACACGTATGTTTATTGCGGCACTATTCACAATAGCAAAGAGTTGGAACCAACCCAAATGTCCAACAACGATAGACTGGATTAAGAAAATGTGGCACATATACACCATGGAATACTATGCAGCCATAAAAAATAATGAGTTCATGTCCTTTGTAGGGACATGGATGAAACTGGAAAACATCATTCTCAGTAAACTATCGCAAGGACAAAAAACCAAACACCGCATGTTCTCTCTCATAGGTGGGAATTGAACAATGAGAACTCATGGACACAGGAAGGGGAACATCACACTCCGGGGACTGTTGTGGGGTGGGGGGAGGGGGGAGGGACAGCATTAGGAGATACACCTAATGCTAAATGACGAGTTAATGGGTGCAGGAAATCAATATGTCACATGGATACATATGTAACAAACCTGCACATTGTGCACATGTACCCTAAAACCCTAAAGTATAATAAAAAAAAAAATATGAAAAAAAAAAGAAAGAAGTTTCACAGAATGCATCTGTGTAGTTTTTATAGGGAGATATTTCCTTTTTCACCGTAGGCCTAAATGTTCTCAAAATGTCCCATTGCAGATTCTACAAAAAAAGTGTTTCAAAACTGCTCAACAAAAGTAAGGTTCAGCTCTGTTAGATGAATGCATATAGCAGAAAGAAGTTTCACAGAAGACTTCCTTGTAATTTTTATGGGAAGATATTTCTTTTTTCACCATAGGCCTCAATGCTATAGAAATGTCCAATTGCAGATTCTAGGAAAAGAGTGTTTCAAAACTTCTCAGTCATAAGAAAGGTTCTACTCTGTGACATGAATGAACACAAAAGAAAGAAATTTCTCAGAATGCTTCCGTGCAGTTTTTAAGGGAAGAGATTTCTTATTTCACCTTAGGCCACAATACTCTAGAAATGTCCAATTGCAGATTCGACGAAAAGAGTGTTTCAAAACTGCTCAGGCAAAAGAAAATTTCTACTCTGTGTGATGAATGAACACAATATGAAGAAATTAAACACAATGCTTCTGTGTACTTTTTCTGGGGAGATATTTCGTTTTTCACCAGAGGCCTGATTGTTCTCCAAATATCCACTTGCAGATTCTACAAAAAGAGTGTTTAAAAACTGCTCAATGTAAAGTAAGGTTCAACTCTGTTAGTTGGATGCACAGATCAGAAAGAAGTTTCACAGAATGCTTCCGTGTAATTTTCATTGCAATATAATTCTTTTTTCACCATAGGCCTCAATGCTCTAGAAATGCCCAACTGCAAATTCGGTGAAAAGCCTGTTTCAAAGCTGCACAATCAAAACAAAGTTTCCACTCTCTGAGATGAATGCACATTTCATAATGGTGTTTCATAGATTACTTCTGTGTAGTTTATATTTGAAGATATTCCATTTTCCACAACAGGCCTCAAAGCGCTTCAAATGTCCAGTTGTAGTTTATACAGAAAGAGTGTTTCAAAACTGCACAATCAAATGAAAGGTTCAACTCTGTGAGATAAATGAATAGAATAGAAAGAAGTTTCACAAAATGCTTCTGTGTAGTTTTTAGGGGAAGATATTTCATTTTTCACTGTAGGCCTCAATGTTCTTCAAATGTCCACTTGCAGTTTCAACAAAGAGTGTTTCAAAACTGCTCTATCAAAAGTAAAGTTCAACTATGTTGGATGAATGCACAGATCAAAAAGAAGTTTCACATAATGCTTCTGTGTAGTTTTTATTTGAAGATATTCCTTTTTCCATGAGAGGCCTCAAAGCACTCCAAATGTCCACCTGCATATTCCACAAAAAGAGAGTTTCAAAACTGCCCAAGCAGAAGAAAGTTAATACTCTTGTGATGAATCAACAGAATAGAAAGATGTTTCAGAAAACGCTTCTGTGTAATTTTTAGGGGAAGATATTTCGTTTTTCAATGTAGGCCTCAATGTTCTCCAAATATCAAATTGCAGATTCTACGAAAAGCCTGTTTGAAAGCTGCACATTCAAAAGAAAGTTTCCACTATCTGAGATGAATGCACAATTCATAATGACGTTTCACAGATTAGTTCTGTGTAGTTTATATTTGAAGATATTCCATTTTCCATGAAAGGCCTCAAAGCGCCCCAAACGTCCACTTGCAGTTTATACAAAAAGAGTGTCTAAAAACTGCTCAATCAAAACAAAGGTTCAACTCTGTGAGATGAATGCAGAGAATACAAAGAATTTCCACAGAAGTATTCTGTGTAGTTTTTACTTAAAGATATTTCGTTTTTCAACAGAGGCCTCAAAGATCTCCAAATGTCCACTTTCAGGTACAACAAAAGAGAGTTTCAAAACTGCTCAGTCAAAAGAAATCTTCTACTCTGTTAGATGAATGCACAGACCAGAAAGAAGTTTCACAGAATGCTTCTGCGTCATTTTAAAGGCCAGATATTTCGTTTTTCACCGTAGGCCTCAATGTTCTCCAAATATCCACTTGCAGATTCTACAAAAAGAGTGTTTCCAAATAGCTCAATCAAAAGAAAGGTTCAACTTAGGGAAACGAATGCACAGATCAGAAAGAAGTTTCACAGAATGTTTCTGTGTAATTTTTATTTGAAGATATTCCTTTTTCTACAATAGGCCTCAAAGCACTCCAAATGTCCAATTGCAGATTTTACAAAAAGAGAGTTTCAAAAGTGCTCAATCAAAAGAAAGGTTCTACTCCATGAGATGAAGGAACAGAATAGAAAGAAGTTTCACAAAATGCTTTTGTGTAGTTTATAGGGGAAGTTATTTCGTTTTTCACTGTAGGCCTCAATCTTCTCCAAATGTGCACTTGCAGATTCTACAAAAAGTGTGTTTCAAAACTGCTCAGTCAAAGGGAAGGTTTAACTCTGTGAGATGAATGCACAGATCAGAAAGAAGTTTCACAGAATGCTTCCATGTAGTTTTTATCAGAGGATATTTCTTTTTTCACAATAGACCTCAATGCTCTAGAAATGTCCAGTTGCAGATTCTATGAAAATAGTGTTTCAAAACTGCTCAGTCAAAAGAAACTTTCAACTCTGAGATGAATGAACACAATAGACAGAAGTTTCACTGAATGCTTCTGTGTAGTTGTTATGGGAACATATTTCGTTTTTCACCATAGGCCTCAATTTTCTCCAAATATCCACTTACAGATTCTACAAAAGGAGTGTTTCAAAACTGCTCAATCAAAAGTAAGGTTCAACTCTGTTATTTGAATGCACAGATCAGAAAGAAGTTTCACAGAATGCTTCCATGTAGTTTTTATGGGAAGATATTACTTTTTTCACTATAGGCCTCAATGCTCTAGATATGTCCAATTGCTGATCCTACGAAAAGGTTGTTTCAAAGCTGCACATTCAAAAGAAAGTTTCTACTCTCTGAGATGAATGCACAGTAGATAATGAAGTTTCACAGATTAGTTCTGTATAGTTTATACTTGAAGATATTCCATTTTCCACGAAAGGTCTCAAAGCACTCCAAATGTGCACTTGCAGTTTATACAAAAAGAGTGTTTAAAAACTGCTCAATCAAAAGAAAGGTTCAATTCTGTGAGATGAATGCAGAGAATAGAAAGAATTTCCACAGAAGTATTCTGTGAAGAATTTACTTAAAGATACTTCGTTTTTCAAAAGAGGCCTCAAAGATCTCCAAATGTCCACTTGCAGATTCTACAAAAAGAGTGTTTCAAAACTGCTCCATGAAAAGAAATGTTCAACTCTGTTAGATGAATGCACAGATCCAAAAGAAGTTTCACAGAATGCTTCTGCATAGTGTTAATGGGAAGATATTTCATTTTTCACTGTAGGCCTCAATGTTCTCCAAATATCCAAGTGCAGATTTTACAAAAAGAGTGTTACAAAATGGCCCAATCAACAGAAAGGTTCAACTCAGTGACATGAATGCACAGATCAGAAAGAAGTTTCAAAGAATGCTTCTGTGTAGTTTTTATTTGAAGATGTTGCTTTTACCACGATAGGCCTCCTAGCACTCCAAATGTCCACTTGCAGATTCTACAAAAAGAGATTTTCAAAACTGCTCAATCAAAAGAAAAGTTCTACTCTGTTGGATGAATGAACAGAATAGAAAGAAGTTTCACAGAATGCTTCAGTGTAGTTTTTAGGGGAAGATAGTCCGTTTTTCATCACAGGCCTCCAAATGTCCACTTGCACATCCTACAAAAAGAATGTTTCAAAACTGTTCAATCAAAAGTAATGTTCAAATCTGTTAGATGAATGCACAAATCAGAAAGAAGTTTCACAGAATGCTTCCATGTAGTTTTTATGGGAAGATACTCCTTTTTCCACGATAGGCCTCAAAGCGCTCCAAATGTCCACTTGCAGTTTATACAGAAAGAGTGTTTCTAAACTGCTCAATCAAAAGAAAGGTACAACTCTGTGAGATGAATGTAGAGAATAGAAAGAAATCTCACAGAAGTATTCTGTGTAATTTTTACTTGAAGATATTTCGTTTTTCTCCAGAGTCCTCAAAGATTTCCAAATGTCCACTTGCAGATAGTACAAAAAGAGTGTTTCAAAACTGCTCAATCAAAAGAAAGGTGCTACTCTGTGAGATGAATGAACAGAATAGAAAGAAGTTTCACAGAATGCTTCTGTGTAGTTTTTATTTGAAGATATTCCTTTTTCCACAATAGGCCTCATAGCGCTGAAAATATCCACTTGCAGATTCTACAAAAAGAGAGTTTCAAAACTGCTCAATCAAATGAAATGTTCTACTCTGTGAGATGAATGAAAAGAATAGAAAGAAGTTTCACAGAATGCTTCTGTGCAGTTTTTAGAGGAAGATATTGCCTGTTTCACTGTAGGCCTCAATTTTCTCCAAATGTCCACTTGCAGATTCTACAAAAAGAGCATTTCAAAACTGCTCAATCTAAAGTAAGGTTCAACTCTGTTACCTGAATGCACAGATCAGAAAGAAGTTTCACAGAATGTGTCTGTGTAGTTTTAATGGGAAGATATTTCATTTTTCACCGTAGGCCTCAATGTTCTCCAAATATCCACTTGTAGATTCTGCAAAAAGAGTCTTTCAAAACACCTCAATCAAAAGAAAGATTCAACTCAGTGAGATGAATGCACAGATCAGAAAGAAGTTTCACATAATGCTTCTGTGTAGTTTTTAGGGGAAGATATTTCATTTTTCACCATATTCCTCAATGTTCTCCAAATGTCCACTTGCAGATTCTACAAAAAGAGTGTTTCAAAACTGCTCAATCAAAAGTAAGGTTCAACTCTGTTAGATGAATGCATAGATGAGAAAGAAGTTTCACAGAATGCTTCCGTGTAGTTTATATGGGAAGATATTTCCTTTTTCACCCAAGGCCTTAATGCTCTAGAAATGTCCAATTGCAGTTTCTATGAAAAGCCTGTTTCAAAGCGACACGATCAAAAGAATGGTTCCACTCTCTGAGATAAATGCAAAGTTCATAAGGAAGATTCACAGATTAGTTTTCTGTAGTATTTATTTGAAGATATTCGTTTTTCCAGGATAGGCCTCAAAGCACTCCAAATGTCCACTTGCAGTTTATACAGAAAGAGTGTTTCAAAACTGCTCAATGAACAGAAAGGTTCAACTCTGTGAGATGAATGCAGAGAATTGATAGAAATTTCACAGAAGCATTCTGTGTAGTTTTAACTTGACGATATTTCGTTTTTTACCAGAGGCCTCAAAGATCTCCAAATGTCCACTTGCAGATTCTACAAAAAGAGTGTTTCAAAACTGCTCAATGAAAAGAAATGTTCTACAATGTTAGATGAATGCACCGATCCAAAAGAAGTTTCACATAATGCTTCTGCGTAGTTTTAATGGGAAGATATTTCGTTTTCCACCGTAGGCCCCAATGTTTTCCAGATATCCATTTGCAGATTCTACAAAAAGAGTGTTTTAAAACAGCTCAATCAAAAGAAAGGTTAAACTCAGTGCGATGAATGCACAGATCACAAAGAAGTTTCACAGAATGCTTTTGTGTAGTTTTTATTTGAAGATATTCCTTTTTCCACGATAGGCCTCATAGCTTTCCAAATGTCCACTTGCAGATTCTACAAAAAGAGAGTTCCAAAACTGCTTATTCAAAAGAAAGTTTCTAGTCTCTGAGATGATTGAACAGAATAGAAAGAAGTTTCACAGAATGCTTCTGTGTAGTTTTTAGGGGAAGATATTTCATTTTTCACCGTTGGCCTCAATGTTCTCCAAATGTCCACTTGCAGTTTCAACAAAAAGAGTGTTTCAAAACTGCTCTATCAAAAGTAAGGTTCAACTCTGTTAGCTGAATGCATAGATCAGAAAGAAGTTTCACAGAATGCTTCCGTGTAGTTTTTATGGGAAGATATTTCTTTTTTCAACCTAGGCCTCAATGCTCCAGAAATGTGCATTTGAAGTTAGTACGAAAAGCCTGTTTCAAAGCGTCACAATCAAAAGTAATGTTCCACTCTCTGATATGAATGTACAGATCATAAGGAAGATTCACAGATTACTTCTCAGGAGTTTTTATTTGAAGATATTCCTTTTTCCGCGATAGGCCTCAAACGCTCCAAATGTCCACTTGCAGTTTATGCAGAAAGAGTGTTTCAAAACTGTTCAATCAAAAGAAAGGTTCAACTCTGTGAGATGAATGCAGAGAATTGAAGGAATTTTCACAGAAGTATTCTGTGTAGTTTTTACTTGAAGATATTTCGTTTTTCACCAGAGGCCGCAAAGATCTCCAAATGTCAAATTGTAGATTCTGCAAAAAGAGTGTTTCAAAACTGCTCACTAAAATGGAATGTTGTACTCGGTTACATGAATGCACAGATCAGAAAGAAGTTTCATAGAATATTTCTGCTTCGTTTTAATGGGAAGATATTTCATTTTTCACCATAGGCCTCAATATTCTCCAAATATCCATTTGCAGATTCCACAAAAAGAGTGTTTCAAAACAGCTCAATCAAAAGAATGTTTCAACTCAGTGAGATGAATGCACAGATCAGAAAGAAGTTTCAAAGAATTCTTTTGTGTAGTCTTTATTTGAAGATATTCCTTTTTCCATGATAGGTCTCACAGCGCTCCAAAAGTCCACTTGCAGATTCTACAAAAAGAGAGTTTCAAAACTGCTCAATCAAAAGAAGGGTTCTACTCTGTGAGATGAATGAACAGAATAGAAAGAAGTTTCATAGAATGCTTCTGTGCAGTTTTTAGAGGAAGATATTTTGTTTTTCACCGTATTCCTCAATTTTCTCCAAATGTCCACCTGTAGGTTCCACAAAAAGGGTGTTTCAAAACTGCTCAATCAAAAGTAAGGTTCAATTCTGTTAGGTGAATGCACAGATCAGAAAGAAGTTTCACAGAATGCTTCCGTGTAGTTTTTATGGGAAGATATTTCTCTTTTCACCCTAGGCCTCAATGCTCTAGAAATGTCCAATTGCAGTTTCTATGAAAGGCCTGTTTCAAAGTGGCAGAGTCAAAAGAAAGGTCCCACCCTCTGAGATGAATGCAGAGTTCATAAAGAAGATTCACAGATTACTTCTGTGTAGTTTTTATTTGAAGATATTTATTTTACCATGATAGGCCTCAAAACGCTCAAAATGTCCATTTGCAGTTTATACAGAAAAAGTGCTTCAAAACTGCTCAATCAAAGGAAAGGTTCAACTCTTTGAGATGAATACAGAGAATAGAAAGAATTTTCACAGAATTATTCTGTGCAGTTTTTACTTGAAGATATATCGTTTTCTACCAGAGGCCTCGAAGATCTGTAAATGTCCACTTGCAGATTCTACAAAAAGAGTGTTTGAAAACTGCTAAATAAAAAGAAATGTTCTACTCTGTTAGATGAATGCACAGATCAGAAACATGTTTCACAGAATGCTTCTGCATAGTTTTAATGGGAAGATATTTTGTTTTTCACTGTAGGCCTCAATGTTCTCCAAATATCCACTTGCAGATTCTACAAAAAGAGTGTTTGAAAACTGCTGGCTCAAATGGAATGTTGTACTCTGTTACATGAATGCACAGATCAGGAAGAAGTTTCATAGAATATTTCTGCTTAGTTTTAATGGGAAGATATATCGTTTTTCACCATAGGCCTCAATATTCTCCAAATATCCATTTGCAGATTCCACAAAAACAGTGTTTCAAAACAGCTCAATCAAAAGAAAGGTTCAACTCAGTGAGATGAATGCACAGATCAGAAAGAAGTTTCACAGAATGCTTCTGTGTAGTCTTTATTTGAAGATACTCCTTTTTCCATGATAGGCCTCATAGCGCTCAAAAGTCCACTTGCAGATTCTACAAAAAGAGAGTTTCAAAACTGCTCAATCAAAAGAAGGGTTCTACTCTGTGAGATGAATGAACAGAATAGAAAGAAGTTTCATAGAATGCTTCTGTGCAGTTTTTAGAGGAAGATATTTTGTTTTTCACCGTATTCCTCAATTTTCTCCAAATGTCCACCTGTAGGTTCCACAAAAAGGGTGTTTCAAAACTGCTCAATCAAAAGTAAGGTTCAATTCTGTTAGGTGAATGCACAGATCAGAAAGAAGTTTCACAGAATGCTTCCGTGTAGTTTTTATGGGAAGATATTTCTCTTTTCACCCTGGGCCTCAATGCTCTAGAAATGTCCAATTGCAGTTTCTACGAAAAGCCTGTTTCAAAGTGGCACAATCAAAAGAAAGTTTCCACTCTCTGAGATGAATGCACAGTTCATAAAGAAGATTCACAGATTACTTCTGTGTAGTTTTTATTTGAAGATATTCATTTTACCATGATAGGCCTCAAAACGCTCAAAATGTCCATTTGCAGTTTATACAGAAAGAGTGCTTCAAAACTGCTCAATCAAAAGAAAGGTTAAACGCTTTGTGATGAGTACAGAGAATAGAAAGAATTTTCACAGAAGTATTCTGTGTAGTTTTTACTTGAAGATATATCGTTTTCCACCAGAGGCCTCGAAGATCTATAAATGTCCACTTGCAGATTCTACAAAAAGAGTGTTTCAAAACTGCTAAATAAAAAGAAATGTTCTACTCTGTTAGATGAATGCACAGATCAGAAAGAAGTTTCACAGAATGCTTCTGCATAGTTTTAATGGGAAGATATTTCGTTTTGCACCGTAGGCTGCAATTTTCTCCAAATATTCACTTGCAGATTCTACAAAAAGAGTGTTTCAAAACAGCTCAATCAAAAGAAAGGTTCAATTCAGTGAGATGAATGCACAGATCAGAAAGTGGTTTCACATAATGCTTCTGTGTAGTTTTTATTTGAAGATATTTCTTTTTCCACAATAGGCCTCATAGCGCTCCAAATGTCCAATTGCAGATTTTACAAAAAGAGAGTTTCAAAACTGCTAATCAAAAGAAAGGTTCTACTCTGTGACATGAATGAACAGAATAGAAAGAAGTTTCACAGAGTGCTTCTGTGTAGTTTTTAGGGAAACATATTTCGTTTTTCATTGTAGGCCTCAATGTTCTCCAAATGTCCACTTGTAGATTCTACAAAAAGAATGTTTCAAAAGTGTTGAATCAAAACTAAGGTTCAACTCTGTGAGATGAATGCACAGATCAGAAAGAAGTTTCACAGAATGCTTCCGTGTAGTTTTTATGGGAAGATATTCCTTTATCCACAACAGGCCTCAAAGCGCTCCAAATGTCCACTTCCAGTTTATACGGAAAGAGTGTTTTAAAACTGCTCAATCAATAGAAAGATTCAACTCTGCGAGATGAATGCAGAGAATAGGAAGAAATTTCACAGACGTATTCTGTGTAGTTTTTACTTGAAGATATTTCGTTTTTCACCAGAGTCCTAAAATATCTCCATATGTCCACTTGCAGATTCCACAAAGAGAGTGTTTCAAAACTGCTCAATCAAAAGTAACGTTCAACTCTGTTTCATGAATGCACAGATCAGAAAGAAGTTTCACAGAATGGTTTTGTGTAGTTTTTATGTGAATATATTGCTTTTTCCGTGATAGGCCTCATAGCACTCCAAATGTCCACTTGCAGATTCTTCAAAAAGAGAGTTTCAAAAGTGCTCAATCAAAAGAAAGGTACTACTCCATGAGATGAATGAAGAGAATAGAAAGAAGTTCCACAGAATGCTTCTGTGTAGTTTTGAGGGGAAGATATTTCGTTTTTCAACGTAGGCCTCAATGTTCTGCAAATATCCACTGCAGATTCAGCAAAGAGTGTTTCAAAACAGCTCAATAAAGAGAAAGGTTCAACTCAGTGAGATGAATGCACAGATCAGAAAGATATTTCACAGAATGCTTCTGTGTAGTTTTTATTTGAAGATATTCCTTTTTCCATGATAGGCCTCATAGCGCCTCAAATATCCACATCCAGATTCTGCAAAAAGAGAGTTTCAAGACTGCTCAATCAAAAGAAAAGTTCTACTCTGTGAGATGAATGAACAGAATAGAAGAAGTTTCACAGAATGCTTCTGTGTAGTTTTTAGATGAAGATATTTCATTTTTAACTTTAGCCCTCAATGTTCTCCAAATGTCCGCTTGCAGATACTACAAAAAGAATGTGTCAAAACTACTCAATCGAAAGTCATGTTCAAATCTGTTAGATGAATGCAAAGATCAGAAAGAAGTGTCACAGAATGCTTCCGTGTAGTTTTCATGGGAGGATATTTCTTTTTTCACACTAGGATGCTGTGCTCTAGAAATGTCCAATTGCAGTTTCTACAAAAAGCCTGTTTCAAATCTGCACAATCAAGAGAAAGTTTCTGCTCTCTGAGATGAATTCACAGTTCATAATGAAGTTTCACAGATTACCTCTTAGTAGTTTATATTTGAAGATATTCCTTTTTCCAAGATAGTCCTCGAAGCACTCCCAATGTCCACATGCAGTTTATACAAAAAGGGTGTTTCAAAACTACACAACCAAAATAAAGGTTCAACACAGTCAGATGAATGCAGAGAATAGAAAGAAATTTCACAGAAGTATTCTGTGTAGTTTTTACTTGAAGATATTTCGTTTTAAACCATAGGCCTCAAAGATTTCCAAATGTCCACTTGCAGATTCTACAAAAGGTGTGTTTCAAAACTGCTTAATTAAAAGAAAGTTTCTACTCTGTTAGATGAATGCACAGATCAGAAAGCAGATTCACAGAATGCATCTGTGTAGTTTTAATGGGAAGATATTTCATTTCACACCGTATACCTCAATATTCTTGAAATATCAACTTGCAGACTCTACAAAAAGAGTGTTTCAAAAGTGCTACATGAAAAGAAAGGCTCAAATCAGTGAGAAGAAAGCACAGATTAGAAAGTAGTTTCACAGAATGCTTCTGTGTAGTTTTTATTTAAAGATATACCTTTTTCCACGATAGGCCTGAATGCGCTCCAAATATCCACTTGAAGATACTACAAAAAGATTGTTTCAAAACTGCTCAGTCAAAAGAAAGATTCTACTTTGTGAGATGAATGTACAGAATAGAAAAAGTTTCACAGAATGCTTCTGCATAGTTTTTATGGGAAGATAATGCGTTTTCCACCATAGGCCTAAATTTTCTCCAAATGTCCACTTGCAGATTCTACAAATACAGTGTTTCAAAACAGCTCAATCAAAAGTAAGGTTCAACTCTGTTAGTTGAATGCACAGATCAGGAAGAAGTTTCACAGAATGCTTCTGTGTAGTTTTTATTTGAAGATATTCCTTTTTCCACGATAGGCCTCAAAGTGCTCCAAATGTCCACTTGCAGTTTATACAGAAAGAATGTTTAAAAACTGCTTCATCAAAATTAAGGTTCAACTCTATTAGTTGAATGCACAGATCAGAAAGAAGTTTCACAGAATGCTTCCTGGGAGTTTTTAGGGGAAGATATTTCTTTTTTCACCATAGGCCTCAATGTTCTCCAAATGTCCACTTGCAGATTCTAAAAAAAGAGTGTCTCAAAACTGCTCAATCAAAAGTAAGGCTGAACTCTGTCAGTTGAATGCACAGATCAGAAAGTAGCTTCAGAGAATGCTTCTGTGTAGTTTTTATGTGAAGATATTCCTTTTTCTACGACAGGACTCAAAGCGCTCCAAAGGTCCACTTCCAGTTTATACAGAAAGAGTGTTTCAATAGTGCTCAATGAAAAGTAAGGTTCAACTCGGTTAGTTGAATGCACAGATCAGAAAGAAGTTTCACAGAATACTTCCATGTAGTTTTAGGGGAAGATATTTCGTTTTTCACCATAGGCATCAATGTTCTCCAAATGTCCACTTACATATTCTACAAACAGAGTGTGTCAAAACTGCTCAATCAAAACTAAGGTTAAACTCTGTTAGTTGAATGCACTGATCAGAAAGAAGTTTCACACAATGCTTCTGTGTAGTTTTTATGGGAAGACATATCATTTTCCACAATAGGCCTCAATGTTTTACAAATGTCCACTTGCAGATTCTACAAATAGAGTTTTTCAAAACTGCTCAATCAAAAGTAAGGTTCAACTCCATTAGTTGAATGCACAGTTCAGAAAGAAGATTCACAAAATGCTTCCATTTAGTTTTTAGGGGAGGATATTTTGTTTCTCACCATAGGCCTCCATGTTCTCCACATGTCACCTTGCATATTCTACAAATATAGTGTTTCAAAACTGCTCCATCAAAAGTAAGATTCAGCTCCGTTAGTTGAATGGACAGATCAAAAAGTAGTTTCACAGAATCCTTCCATGCAGTTTTTAGGGGAAGATATTTCATTTTTAACAGTAGGCTTCGTAGTTCTCCAAATGTCCACTTGCAGTTTATACAGAAAGAGTGTTTCAAAACTGCTCAATCCAAAGTTTGGTTCAACTCTGTTTGTTGAATGCACAGATCAGAAAGAAGTTTCACAGAATGCTTCCGTGCAGTTTTTAGGGGAAGATATCTCATTTTTCACCGTAGGCCTCAATGTTCTCCAAATGTACAGTTGCAGTTTATATAGAAAGAGTTTTTCAAAACTGCTCAATCAAAAGTAAGGTTAAACTCTGTTAGTTGAATGCCAGATCAGAAAGATGTTTCACAGAATCCTTCTGTGTAGTTTTTAGGGGAAGTTATTTCTTTTCTCACCTTAGGCCTCAATGTTCTCCAAATGTCCACTTGCAGATTCTACAAAAAGTGTATTTCAAAACAGCTCAATCAAAATTAAGGTACAACTCTGTAAGTCGAATGCACAGATTAGAAAGAAGTTTCACAGAATACTTCTGTGTAGTTTTTATTTGAAGCTATTCCTTTTTCCACGATTGGCCTCAAAGCACTCCAAATGTCCACTTGTAGTTTATACAGAAAGAGTGTTTCAAAACTGCTCAATCAACAGTAAGGTTAAACACTGTTAGTTGAATGCACAGAACAGAAAGAATTTTCACAGAATGCTTCCGTTTAGTTTTTAGGGGAAGATATTTCTTTTTTCACCATACGACTCAATATTCTCTAAGTGTCCACTTGCAGATTCTAAAAAAAGAGTGTTTCAAAACTGCTCAATCAAAAGTAAGGTTCAGCTCTGTTAGTTGAATGCACAGATCTGAAAGAAGTTTCACAGAATGCTTCTGTGTAGTTTTTTTTGAAGATATTCCTTTTTCCACAATAGGCCTCAAAGAGCTCCAAATGTCCTCTTGCAGTTTATACAGAAAGAGTGTTTCAAAACTGCTCCATTAAAAGTAAGGTTCAACTCTGTTAGTTGAATGCACAGATCAAAATGAAGTTTCATACAATGCTTCCATGCACTCTTTAGGGGAAGATATTTCGTTTTCCACCGTAGGCCTCAATGTTCTCCAAATGTCCACTTGCAGTTTATACAGAAAGAGTGTTTCAAAACTGCTCAATCAAAAGTAAGGTTAAACTCTGTTACTTGAATGCTCACATCAGAAAGAAGTTTCACAGAATGATTCTGTGTAGTTTTTAGGGGAAGATATTTCGTTTTTCACCATTGGCGTCAATTTATTCTAAATGTACACTTGCAGATTCTACAAACAAAGTGTCTCAAAACTGCTCAATCATTAGTAAGTTTCAACTCCGTTAGTTGAATGCACAGATCAGAAAGAAGTATCACAGCATCCTTCCGTGTAGTTCTTAGGGGAAGATATTTAGTTTTTCACCGTAGGCCTCAATGATCTACAAATATCCACTTTCAGTTTATACAGAAAGAGGGTTTCAAAAGATCTCAATCAAAAGAAAGGCTAAACTCTGTTAGTAGAATGCACAGATCAGAAAGAAGTTTCACAGAATGCTTCCGTGAAGTTTTTAGGGGAAGATATTTCTTTTTTCACCATATGCCTCAATTTTCTCCAAATGTCCACTTGTAGATTCTACAAAAACAGTGTGGCAAAACTGCTCAATAAAAAGTAAGGTTCAACTCTGTTAGTTGAATGCACAGATCAGAAAGAAGTTTCACAGAATACTTCTGTGTAGTTTTTATTTGCAGATATTACTTTTTCCACGATAGGCCTCAAAGCGCTCCAAAGGTCCACCTGCAGTTTATACAGAAAGAGTGTTTCAAAACTGCTCAATCAAAAATAAGGTTCAACTCTGTTAGTTGAATGCACAGATCAGAAAGAAGTTTCACAGAATGCTTCCGTGTAGTTTTAGGGGAAGATAATTCATTTTTCACCGTAGGCCTCAATGTTCTTGAAATGTCCACTTGCAGATTCTACAAATAGAGTGTTTCAAAACTGCTCAATGAAAACTAATGTTAAACTGTGTTAGTTGAATGCACAGATTAGAAAGAAGTTTCACAGAATGCTGCTGTGTAGTTTCTCTGTCAAGATATATCTTTTTCCACGATAGGCCTCAATGTTCTCCCAATGCGCACTTGCAGATTCTACTAATATAGTGTTTCAAAACTGCTCAATCAAAAGTAAGGTTCAACTCTGTTAGCTGAATGCACAGTTCAGAAAGAAGATTCACAGAATGCTTTTGTGTAGTTTTTAGAGGAAGATATTTCGTTTCTCACTGCAGGCCTCAATGTACTCCATATATCCCCTTGCATATTCTACAAATAGAGTGTTTCAAAACTGCTCAATCAACACTAAGGTTCAACTCTGTTAGTTGAATGCACAGATCAGAAAGAAGTTTCACAGAATGTTTCTGTGCAGTTTTTAGGGGAAGATATTTCGTTTTGTACCGTAGGCTTCAAATTTCTCCAAATGTCCAATTGCAGTTTATACAGAAAGACTGTTTCAAAACTGCTCAATCAAAAGAAAGGTTCAACACCGTTAGTTGAATGCAGAGATCAGAAAGAAGTTTCACAGAATGCTTTCATGCAGTTTTTAGGGGAAGATATTTCTTTTTTCACCATAAGCCTCAATGTTGTCCAAATGTAAACTTGCAGCTTATACAAAAAGGGTGTTTCAAAACTCCTCAATCAAAAGTAAGGTTCAACTCTGTTATTTGAATACACAGATCAGAAAGAAGTTTTGCAGAATGCTTCTGTGTACTCTTTATTGAAGATATTCCTTTTTCCATGATAGGCCTCAAACACTTCCAAATGTCCACTTGCAATTTATACAGAAAGAGTGTTTCAAAACTGCTCAATCAAAAGTAAGGTTAAACGCTGTTAGTTGAATGAACAGATCAGAAAGAAGTTTCACAGAATGCATCCGTGTAGTTTTAGGGGAAGATATTTCACTTTTAACCGTAGGCCTCAATGTTCTCCAAATGTCCACGCTCAGATTCTACAAATAGAGTTTTTCAAAACTGCTCAATCAAAACTAAGGTTCAAGTCTGTTAGTTGAATGCACAGATCAGAAAGAAGATTCATAGAATGCTTCCATGTAGTTTTTAGGGGAAGATATTTCGTTTCTCACCATCGGCCTCAATATTCTTCGTATGTCCCCTTGCAGATTCTACAAATAAAGTGTTTCAAAACTGCTCAAACAAAATCAAGGTTCACCTCCATTAGTTGCATGCCCAAATCAGATACAAGTTTCACAGAATGCTTCTGTGCAGTTTTTAGGGGAAGATATTTTGTTTTTCACAGTAAGCCCCAAAGTTCTCCAAATGTGCACTTGCAGTTTATACAGAAAGAGTGTTTCAAAACTGTTCAATCTAAAGTAAGGTTAAACTCTGTTAGTTGAATGCAAAGATCAGGAGGAAGTTTCACAGAATGCTTCTGTGTAGTTTTTATGGGAAGATATATCTTTATCCACGATAGGCCTCAATGTTCTCAAAATGTTCACTTGCAGATTCTGCAGATAGAGTGTTTCCAAACTGCTCAAACAAAATTAAGGTTCAACTCTGTTAGTTGAATGCACAGTTCAGAAAGAAGATTCACAGAATGCTTCCGTGTATTTTTTAGGGGAAAATAATACGTTTCTTACTGTAGGCTTCAAAGTTCTCGAAATGTCCACTTGCGGTTTATACAGAGAGAGTGTTTCAAAACTGCTCAATCAAAAGTAAGGTTAAACTCTATTAGTTGAATGCACAGATCAGAAAGAAGTTTCTCAGAATGCTTCCGTGAAGTTTTTAGTGGAAGATATTTCTTTTCTCACCGTAGGCCACAATGTTCTCCAAATGTCCACTTGCAGATTCTACAAAGAGAGTGTTTCAAAACTGCTCAATCAAAAGTAAGGTTCAACTCTGTTAGTTGAATGCAGAGATGAGAAAGAAGTTTCACAGAATGCGTCCCTGTAGTTTTTATGGGAAGATATTTCTTTTTTCACCATACTCCTCAATGTTCTCCAAATGTCCACTTGCAGATTCTAAAAAAAGAGTGTTTCAAAACTGCTCCATCAAAAGTAGGGTTCAATTCTGTTAGTTGAATGCACAGATCAGAAGGAAGTTTCACAGACTGCTTCCTTGTAGTTTTTATTTTAAGATATTCTTTTTTTGACGATAGGCCTCAAATCACTGCTAATGTCCACTTGCAGTTTATACTGAAAGAGGGTTTCAAAACTGCTCAATCAAAAGTATGGTTAAACGTTGTTTGTTGAATGCACAAATCAAAAAGAAGTTTCACAGAATGCTTCCGTGTAGTTTTAGGGGAAGATATTTCGCTTTTCACCGTAAGCATCAATGTTCTCCAAATGTCCACTCTCAGATTCTAAAAATAGATTGTTTCAAAACTGCTCAATCAAAACCAAAGTTCAAGTCTGTTAGTTCAATGCCCAGATCAGAAACAAGTTTCACAGAATGCTTCCGTGTAGTTTTTAGGGGAAGATATTTCTTTTTTCATCATAGGCCTCAATGTTCTCCATATGTCCCCTCGCAGATTCTACAAATACAGTGTTTCAAAACTGCTCAATCAAAAGTAAGGTTCAACTCTGTTAGTTGAATGCACAGATAAGAAAGAAGTTTCTCAGAATGCTTCCCTGAAGATTTTAGTGGAAGATATTTCCTTTTTCACCGTAGGCCACAATGTTCTCCTAATGTCCACTTGCAGATTCTACAAATAGAGTGTTTCAAAACTGCTCAATCAAAAGTAAGGATCAACTCTGTTAGTTGAATGCAGAGATCAGACAGAAGTTTCACAGAACGCTTCTGTGTAGTTTTTAGGGGAAGATATTTCATTTTTCACCATAGGCCTCAATGTTCTCCAAATGTCCACATGCAGATTCAAAAAAAAAAGAGTGTTTCAAAACTGCTCCATCAAAAGTAAACTTCAACTCTGTTAGTTGAATGCACAGATCAGAAAGAAGTTTCACAGAATGCTTCTGTGTAGTTTTTATTTGAAGATATTCCTTTTTCCACAATAGGCCTCAAAGCGCTCCAAATGTCCACTTGCAGTTTATATAGAAAGAGTGTTTCAAAACTGCTCAATTAAAAGTAAGGTTAAAGTCTTTTAGTTGAATGAACAGATGAGAAAGAAGTTTCACAGAATGCTTCCCTGTAGTTTTTATGGGAAGATATTTCTCTTTTCGCCAGTCGCCTCAATGTTCTGCAAATGTCCACTTGCAGATTCTAAAAAAAGAGTGTTGCAAAACTGATCAATCAAAAGTGAGGTTCAACCCTGTTAGTTGAATGCACAGAGCAGAAAGAAGTTTCGCAGAATGCTTCTGTGTATTTTTTATTAGAAGATATTCCTTTTTCCATGATAGGTCTCAATGTTCTCCAAATACCCACTAGCAGATCCTACAAATAGGGTGTTTCAAAACTGCTCAATCAAAAGCAAGGTTCAACTCTGTTAGTTGAATGCACAGATCAGAAAGAAGTTTCTCAGAATGCTTCCGTGTAGTATTTAGGGGAAGATATTTCTTTTTTCACCATAGGCCTCAAAGTTCTCCAAACGTCTACTTGCAGATTCTACAAATAGAGTGTTTCAAAACTCCTCAATCAAAAGAAAGGTTCAACTCTGTTAGTTGAATGCACAGATCAGAAAGAAGTTTCACAGAATGCTTCTGTGTAGTTTTTATTTGAAGATATTCCTTTTTCCACGGCAGGCCACAAAGCTTTCCAAATGTTCACTTGCAGTTTATACAGAAAGAGTGTTTCAAAACTACCCAATCAAAAAAAAGGTTCAACAGTGTGAGATGAATGCAGAGAATAGAAAGAAATTTACCAGAAGTATTCTGTGTAGTTTTTACTTGAAGATATTTCTTTTTTAGACAAAGGCCTCAAGTTCTCAAAATGTCCACTTGCAGATTCTACCAAAAGGGTGTTTCAAAACTGCTCAATCAAAAGAGAGGTTCTACTCTTTTAGATGAATTGACAAATCAGAAAGTAGTTTCACAAAATGCTTCTGTGTAGTTTTAAGGGGAAGATATTTTGTTTTACACCATATGCCTCAATATTCTCCAAATATCCCCTTGAGGGTTCTACAAAAGAGTGTTTCAAAACAGCTCCATCAAAAGAAAGGTACAACTCAGTGAGATGAATGCAGGGATCAGAAAGCAGTTTCACAGAATGCTTCTGTGTAGTTTTTATTTGAAGGTATACCATTTTCCAGGATAGGCCTGAAAGCACTCCAAATGTCCACTTGCAGATTCTACAAAAAGAGTGTTTCAAAACTGCTCAGTCCAATGAAAGCTTCTAATTTATGATATGAATGAACAGAATGGAAAGAAGTTTCACCGAATGCTTCTGTGTAGTTTTTATGGGAAGATATTTCGTTTTTCACCGTAGGCCTCAATGTTCTCCAAATGTCAACTCGCAGATTCTACAAATAGAGTGTTTAAAAACTGCTCAATCAAAAGTAAGGTTCAACTCTGTTAGTTGAATGCACTGATCAGAAAGAAGTTACACAGAATGCTTCCGTGTAGTATTTAGGGGAAAATATTTCGTTTTTAACCATAGGCCTCAATGTTTTCAAAATATCCACTTGCAGATTCTACAAAAAGTGTGTTTCAAAACTGCCCAATCAAAAGTAAGGTTCAACTCTGTTAGTTGAATCCACAGATCAGAAAGAAGTTTCACAGAATGCTTCTATGTAGTTCTTATTTGAAGTTATTTCTTTTTCCACGATAGGCCTCAAAGCGCTCCAAATGTACACTTGCAGTTTATACAGAAAGTGTGTTTCTAAACTAACCAATCAAAACTAAGGTTCAACACTGTCACATGAAGGCAGAGAATAGAAAGAAATTTCACAGATGTATTCTATGTCGTTTTTACTTGAAGATATTTCGTTTTTCACCATAGGCCTCAAATATCTCCAAATGTCCACTTGCAGATTCTACAAAAAGACTGTTTCAAAACTGCTCTATGCAAAAAACGTTTTACTCTGTAACATGAATGCACAGATCAGAAAGTAGTTTCACAGAATGCTTCTGTGTAGTTTTAAGGGGAAGATATTTCGTTTTTCACCATAGGCCTCAATGTTCTCCAAATGTCCCATTGCAGATTCTACAAATAGTGTGTTTCAAATCCGCTCAATTAAAAGTAAGTTTCAACTCTGTTAGTTGAATGCACAGATCAAAAAGAAGTTTCACAGAAGGCCTCCGTGTAGTTTTTATGGGAAGATATTTCTTTTTTCAACATTGGCCTTAATGTTCTCCTAATGTCCACTTGCAGATTCTACAAAAAATTGTTTCAAAACTGCTCAATTAAAAGTAAGGTTTAACTCTGTTATTTGAATGCACAGATAAGAAAGTTGTTTCACAGAATGCTTCCGTGTAGTTTTTATGGGAAGATATTTCTTTTTTCACCGTAGGCCTCAATGCTCTAGAAATGTCCAATTGCAGATTCTATGAAAAGTCTGTTTCAAAGCTGAACAATCAAAAGAAATTTTCCACCCTCTGAGATGAATGCACAGTTCATAATGAAGTTTCACAGATTACTTCTGTGTAGTTTATATTCGAAGATATTCCATTCTCCACAATAGGCCTCAAAGCATTCAAAATGTCCACTTGTAGTTTATACAAAAAGAGTGTTTCAAAACTGCTCAATCAAAACAAAGGTTCAACTCTGTGAGATGAATGCAGAGAATAGAAAGAATTTCCACAGAATATTCTGTGTAGTTTTTATTGGAAGATATTTCATTTGTCACCATAGGCCTCAAGGATCTCCAAATGTCCCCTTGCAGTTTATACAAAAAGAGTGTTTCAAAACTGTTCAATCCAAAGAATGGTCCCACTCTGTGAGACGAATGCAGAGAATGGAAAGAATTTCCACAGAAGTATTCTGTGTAGTTTTTACTGGAAGATATTTCGTTTTTCATCATAGGCCTCAAAGATCTCCAAATGTCCAATTGCAGATTATACAAAAAGGGTGTTTCAAAACTGCTCAATCAACAGAAACTTCCTACTCTGATGGATGAATGCACAGATCAGAAAGAAATTTCACAGAATGCTTCTGTGTAGTTTTAATGGGAAGATATTTCGTTTTACACCGTATGCCTTAATTTTCTTCAAATATCGACGTGCAGATTCTACAAAAAGAGGGTTTCAAAACTGCACAATCAAAAATAAGGTTCAACTGTGTTAAATGAACGCACAGATAAGAAAGAAGTTTCACGGAATGCTTCTGTGTAGTTTTTATTTTAAGATATTCCTTTTTCCATGATAAGACTCAAAGCGCTCCAAATATACACTTGCAGATTCTACACAAAGAGTGTTTCAAAACCACCCAATCAAAAGAAATGTTCAACTGTGTGCGATGAATGCAGAGAATAGAAAGAAATTTCTCAGAAGTATTCTGTGTAGTTTTAATTGAAGATATTTCGTTTTTCGCAATAGGCCTCAAAGATCGCCAAATGTACACTTGCAGATTCTGCAAAAAGTGTGTTTCAAAACTGCTGAATCAAAAGAAATGTTCTACACTGTTAGATGAATGCACAGATCAGAAAGAAGTTTCACAGAATGCTTCTGCTTAGCTTTAATGGGAAGATATTTCGATTTTCACCGTATGCCTCTATATTCTACAAATATCCACTTGCAGATTCTACAAAAAGAGTGTTTCAAAACAGCTCAATCTAAAGAAAGGTTCAACTCAGTGAGATGAATGCACAGATTAGAAAGAAGTTTCACAGAATGCTTCCGTGTAGTTTTTATTTGAAGATATTCCTTTTTTCACCATAGGCCCCAAAGCGATCCAGTTGTCCTCTTACAGATGCTACAAAAAGTGAGTTTCAAAACTGCTCAATCAAAAGAAAGGTAATACTCTGTGACATGAATGAACAGAATAGAAAGTAGTTTCCCGAAATGCTTCTGTGTACTTTTTAGGGGAAGATATTTCGTTTTTCACTGTAGACCTCAATGTTCTCAAAATGTCCACCTGCAGATTCTACAAAAAGAGTGTTTCAAAACTGCTCAATCAAAAGCAAGGTTCAACTCTGTAAGGTGAATGAACAGATCAGAAGGAAGTTTCACAGAATGCTTCCGTGTAGTTTTTATGGGAAGATATTTCTTTTTTCACCCTTGGCCTCAATGCTCTAGAAATGTCCAATTGCAGATTCTACGAAAAGAGTGTTTCTAAACTGCTCACTCAGAAGAAAGTTTCTACTCTGTGAAATGAATGAACACAAAAGAAAGAAGTTTCACAAAATGCTTCTATGTAGTTTTTAGGGGAAGATATTTCATTTTTCACCATAGGCCTCAATGTTCTCCAAATGTCCACTTGCAGATTCTACAAAAAGATTGTTGCAAAACTGCTCAAACAAAACTAAGTTTCAACTATGTTTGTTGAATGCACAGATCAGAAAGAAGTATCAGAGAATGCTTCTGTGTAGTTTTTATTTTAAGATATTCCTTTTTCCACGATAGGCCTCAAAGAGCTCCAAATGTCAAATTTGCAGTTTAAACAGAAAAAGTGTTCCAAACTACTCAATCAAAAGAAAGGTTCAACTCTGTGCGATGAATGCAGAGAATAGAAAGAAATTTCACAGAATAATTCTGT
Organism: Nomascus leucogenys; assembly: GCF_006542625.1. NCBI lineage: Eukaryota > Metazoa > Chordata > Mammalia > Primates > Hylobatidae > Nomascus > Nomascus leucogenys. The sequence continues at coordinate 78,612 of NW_022096892.1, forward strand.
GTAGTTTGTATTTGAAGATATTTCGTTTTTCACCATGGGCCTCACAGATATCCAAATGTCCACTTGCAGATTCCACAAAAAAAGTGTTTCAAAACTCCTGAATCAAAAGAAATGTTCTACTCTGTTAAATGAATGCACAGATCAGAAAGAAGTTTCACAGAATTCTTCCACGTAGTTTTCATGGGAAGATATTTCATTTTCCACCATAGGCCTCAATATTCTCCAAATATCCACATGCAGACTCTACAAAAGAGTGTTTCAAAACAGCTCAATCAAAAGAAAGTTTCAACTCAGTGAAATAAATGCAAAGATCAGAAAGAAGTTTCACAGAATGCTTCTGGGTAGTTTTTATTTGAAGATATTCCATTTTCCACCATAGGCCCCATAGCGCTCAAATTGTCCTCTTACAGATTCTACAAAAAGTGAGTTTCAAAACTGCTCAATCAAAAGAAAGGTACTAATCTGTGAGATGAATGAACAGAATAGAAAATAGTTTCACAAAATGCTTCTGTGTAGTTTTAGGAGAAGATATTTCATTTTTCACTGTAGGCCTCAAGGTTCTCCAAATGTCCACTTGCAGATTCTACAAAAAGAGTGTTTCAAAACTGCTCAATCAAAAGTAAGGTTCAACTCTATAAGATGAATGCACAGATCAGGAAGGAGTTTCACAGAATGCTTCCGTGTAGTTTTTATGGGAAGTTATTTCTTTTTTCACCATAGGCCTCAATGCTCTAGAAATGTCCAATTGCAGACTCTACGAAAAGAGTGTTTCAAAACTGCTCAGTCAAAAGAAAGAATCTACTCTGTGAGATGAATGAACACAATATAAAGAAGTTTCACAGAATGCATCTGTGTAGTTTTTGTTGGAAGATATTTCATTTTTCACCATAGGCCTCAATGTTCTCCAAATGTCCACTTGCAGATTCTACAAAAAGAGTGTTTGAAAACTGCTCAATCAAAAGTAAGGTTCCACTCTGTTAGTTTAATGCACAGATTAGTAAGAAGTTTCACAGAATGCCTCCGTGTAGTTTTTATGGGAAGATATTTCTGTTGTCACCATAAGCCTCAATGCTCTAGAAATGTACAATTGCAGATTCTATGAAACCCCTGTTTCAAAGCTGCACAATCAAAAGAAAGTTTCCACTCTCTGAGATGAATGCCCAGTTCATAATGAAGTTTCACAGACTACTTGTGTGTAGTTTATATTTGAAGATATTCCATTTTCCATGATAGGCCTCAAAGCGCTCCAAATGTCCACTTGCAGTTTATACAAAAATAGTGTTTCAAAAGTGCTCAATCAAAAGAAAGGTTCAACTCTGTGAGATGAATGCGGAGGATAGAAAGAATTTCCACGGAAGTATTCTGTGTAGTTTTTACTTCAAGATATTTCGTTTTTTACCTTAGGACTCAAAGATCTCCAAATGTCCAGTTGCAGATTCTACAAAAAGGGTGTTTCCAAACTGCTCAATCAAAAGAAAGCTTCTACTCTGTTAGATGTAAGCACAGATCAGAAAGAAGTTTCACAGAATGCTTCTGTGCAGTTTTAATGGGAAAATATTTTGTTTTACACCGTATGCGTTAAGATTCTCCAAATATCCACTTGCAGATACTACAAAAAGAGAGTTTCAAAACAGCTCAATCAAAAGAAAGGTTCAGCTCAGTGAGATGAATGCACGGATCAGAAAGAAGTTTCACAGAATGCCTCTGTGTAGTTTTTATTTAAAGATATTATTTTTACAAAGATAGGCCTCATAGCGTTCAAAATGTCCACTTGCAGATACTACAAGAACAGAGTTTCATAACTGCTCAATCAAAGGAAAGCTTCTACTCTGTGAGATGAATGAACAGAATAGAAAGAAGTTTCACAGAATGCTTCTGTGTATTTTTAATGGGAAGATATTTCTTTTTTCACCGTAGGCCTCAATGTTCTCCAAATGTCCACTTGCAGATTCTACAAATAGATTGTTTCAAAACTGCTCAATCAAAAGTAAGGTTCAACTCTGTTAGATGAATGCACAGATTGGAAAGAAGATTCACAGAATGCTTCCGTGTGGTTTATAGGGGAAGATATTTCTTTTTTCACCATAGGCCGCAATGCACTAGAAATGTCCAATTGCAGTTTCTACGAAAAGCCTGTTTGAAAGCAGCACAATCAAAAGAAATGTTCCACTCTCTGTGATGAATGCACAGTTCATAAAGAAGATTCACAGATTCCTTCTGTGTAGTTTTTATTTGAAGATATTCCTTTTTCCACGATAAGCCTCAAAGCGCTCCAATGTCCACTTGCATTTTATGCAGAAAGAGTGTTTCAAAACTGCTCAATCAAAAGAAAGGTACAACTCTGTGAGATGAATGCAGAGAATAAAAAGAAATTTCACAGAAGTATCCTGTGTAGTTTTTACTTGAAGATATTTCATTTTTTCACTGGAGTCCTCTAAGATCTCCAAATGTCCACCTGCAGATTCTACAAAAAGAGTTTTTCAAAACTGCTTAATCAAAAGAAATGTTCCAATCCGTTAGAGGAATGCATAGATCAGAAAGGAGTTTCGCAGAATGCTTCTGCGTAGTTTCAATGGGAAGATATTTCTTTTTTCACCATAAGCCTCAATATTCTCCAAATATCCACTTACAGATTATACAAAAAGAGTGTTTCAAAACAGCTCAATCAAAAGAAAGGTTCAACTCAGTGAGATGATGCACAGATCTGAAAGAAGTTTCACAGAATGCTTCTGTGTAGTTTTTATTTGAAGATATTCCTTTTTCCACGACAGGCCTCAAAGCCCTCCAAATGTCCACTTGCAGATCCTACAAAAGTAGTGTTTCAAAACTGCTCAAACAAAAGAAATTTTCTCCTCTGTGAGATGAATGAACAGAATAGGAAGAAGTTTCACAGAATGCTTCTGTGTACTTTTTAGGAGAACATATTTCGTTTTTCACCGTAGGCCTCGATGTTCTCCAAAAGTCCACTTGTAAATAGTACAAAAAGAGTGTTTCAAAACTGCTCCATAAAAAGTAATGTTCAACTCAGTTAGATGAATGCACAGATCTGAATGAGGTTTCACACAATGCTTCCATGTAGTTTTTATGGGAAGATATTTCTTTTTTCACCCAAAGCCTCAGTTCTCTAGAAATGTCCAAATGCAGTTTCTACGAAAAGCCTGTTTCAAAGCAGCACAATCAAAAGAAATGCTCCCCTCTCTGTGATGAATGAACAGTTCATAAAGAAAATTCACAGATTACTTCTGTGTAGTTTCTATTTGAAGATATTACTTTTGCAATGATAGGCCTCAAAGTGCTCCAAATGTCCACTTGCAGTTTATACAGAAAGAGTGTTTCAAAACTGCTAAATCAAAAGAAAGGTTCAATTCTGTCAGAGGAATGCAGAGAATAGAATGAAAATTCACAAAACTATACTGTGTAGTTTTTACTTGAAGATATTTCGTTTTTCACCAGAGGCCTCAGAGATCTCAAAATGTCCACTTGCAGATTCTACAAAAAGAGTGTTTCAAAACTACTCAATCAAAACAAATGTTCTACTCTGTTAGATGAATGCACAGATCAGAAAGAAGTTTCACAGAATGCTTCTGCGTAGTTTTATTGGGAAGATATTTCGTTTTTCACCGTAGGCTTCAATGTTCTCCAAATATCTAAGTGCAGATTCTACAAAAAGAGAGGTTCAAAACAGCTCAATCAAGAGAAATGTTCACCTCAGTGAGATGAATGCACAGATCAGAAAGTAGTTTCACAGAATGCATCTGTGTACTTTTTATTTGGAGATATTACTTTTACCATGATAGGCCTCATAGCGCTGCAAATGTCCACTTGCAGATTCTACAAAAAGAGAGTTTCAAAACTGCTAAATCAAAAGAAATGTTCTACTCTGTGAGATGAATGAACAGAATAGAAAGAAGTTTCACAGGATGCTTCTGTGTAATTTTTAGGGGATGATATTTCGTTTTTCACCATATGCCTCAATGTGCTCCAAATGTCCACTTGCAGATTCTGCAAAAAGAGTGTTTAAAACCTGATCAATTATAAGTAAGGTTCAAATCTGTTAGATGAATGCATGGATCAGAAAGAAGTTTCACAGAATGCTTTTGTTTAATTTTTATTTGAAGATATTCCTTTTTCCAAGATAGGCCTCACAGCGCTCCAAATGTCCACTTGCAGATTCTAAAAAAAGAGAGTTTCAAAACTGCTCAATTAAAAGAAATGTTCTACTCTGTGAGATGAATGAAGTGAATAAAAAGAAGTTTCACAGAATGCTTCTGTGTAGTTTTTAGGGGAAGATATTTCATTTTTCTCCATAGGCCTCAATTATCTCCAAATATCCACTTGCAGATTCTACCAAAAGTGTGTTTCAAAACAGCTCAATCAAAAGGAAGGTTGAACTCAGTGAGATGAATGAACAGATCAGAAAGGAGTTTCACACAATGCTTCGGTGTAGTTTTTATTTGAAGATATTTCTTTTTCCACTGTAAGCCTCATTGCGCTCCAAATGTCCACTTGCAGATTCTTCAAAAAGAGTGTTTCAAAACTGCTCAATCAAAAGAAAGTTTTTACTCTGTAAGATGAATGAACAGAATAGAAAGAAGCTTCACAAAATGCTTCTGTGTAGATTTAAGCAGAAGATATTTCGTTTTTCACCATAGGCCTCAATGTTCTCCAAATGTCTACTTGCAGATTCTACAAAAAGAGTGTTTCAAAACTGCTCAATCGAAAGTAAGGTTCAAATCTGTTAGATGAATGCACAGATCAGAAAGTAGTTACACAGAATGCTTCCGTGTAGTTTTCATGTGAAGATACTTCTTTGTTCACCCTAGTCCTGAATGCTCTTGAAATGTCCAATTGCAGTTTCTACGAAAAGCCTGTTTCAAAATGGCACAATCAAAAGAAAGGTTCCACTCTCTGTGATGAATGTACACTTCATATAGAAGATTCACAAATTAATTCTGTGCAGTTTTTATTTGAAGATATTCCTTTTTCCACGATAGGCCTCAAAGCTCTCCAAATGTCCACTTGCAATTTATACAGAAAGAGTGTTTCAAAACTGTTCAATCAAAAGAAAGGTTCAACTCCGTGAGATGAATGTGGAGAATAGAAAGGAATTTCACAGCAGAATTCTGTGCAGTTTTTACTTGAAGATATTTCGTTTTTCCTCAGAGGCCTCAAAGATCTCCAAACGTCCACTTTCAGATTCTAAAGAAAAAGTGTTCCTAAACTGCTCAATCAAAAGACACGTTCTACTCTGTTAGATGAATGCACAGATCAAAAAGAAGTTTCACAGAATCCTTCTGCATAGTTTTAATGGGAAGATATTTCGTTTTTCACCATAGGCCTTAATGTTCTCCAAATGTCCAATTGCTGATACTACAAAAAGAGTGTTTCAAAACTGCTCAATCAAAACCAAGGTCCAACTCCGTTAGATGAATGCACAGATCAGAAAGAAGTTTCACAGAATGCTTCCATGTAGTTTTTATGGGAAGTTATTTCTTTTTTCACCCAAAGCCTCAATCCTCTAGAAATGTCCAATTGCAGTTTGTATGAAAAGCCTGTTTCAAAGTGGCACAATCAAAAGAAAGATTCCATTCTCTGAGATTAATGCACAGTTCATAAAGAAGATTCACAGATTACTTCTGTGTAGTTTTTATTTGAAGACATTCCTTTTGCAACAATAGGCCTCAAAGCGCTCCTAATGTCCACTTTCAGTTTATACAGAAAGAGTGTTTAAAAACTGCTCAATCAAAAGAAATGTTCAACTCTGTGACATGAATGCAGAGAATAGAAAGAAATTTCACTGCAGTATTCTGTGTAGTTTTTACGTGAAGATATTTCGTTGTTCAACAGAGGCCTCAAAGATCTACAAATCTCCACTTGCAGATTCAAGAAAAAGAGTGTTTCAAAACTGCTCAATCAAAAGAAATGTTCTACTCTGTTAGATGAATGCACAGATCCGAAAGAAGTTTCACAGAATGCTTCCGTGTAGTTTTAGGTGAATATAGATAGTTCTATTTCATGGTAGGCCTCAATGTTCTCCAAATGTCCACTTGCAGATTCTACAAATAGAGGGATTCAAAACTGCTCAATCAAAAGTAAGCTTCCACTCTGTTAGTTGAATGCAAATATCAGAAAGAAGTTTCACAGAATGATTCCGTGAAGTTTTTAGGGGAAGATATTTCTTTTTTCACCCTAGGACTGGATGTTCTCCAAGTGTCCACTTGCAGATTCTACAAAAAGCATGTTTCAAAACTGCTCAATCAAAAGTAAGGTTCAACTCTGTTAGTTGAATGCACAGATCAGAAAGAAGTTTCACAGAATACTTCTGTGTAGTTTTTATTTGCAGATATTCTCTTTTCCAAGATAGGCCTCAAAGCGCTCCAAATGTCCACTTGCAGTTTATACAGAAAGAGTGTTTCAAAACTGCTCAATCAAAAGTAAGTTTCAAGTCTGTTAGTTCAATGCAGAGATCAGAAAGAAGTTTCACAGAATGCTTCCATGTAGTTTTTAGGGGAAGATATTTCTTTTTTCACCCTAGGCCTCAATGTTCTCCAAATGTCCACTCGCAGATTCTACAAATAGAGTTTTTCAAAATTGCTCAATCAAAGCTAAGGTGCAACTCTGTTAGTTGAATGCACAGTTCAGAAAGAAGATTCACAGAATGCTTCCATGTAGTTTTCAGGGAAAGATATTTCGATTCTCACCGTAGGCCTCAATGTTCTCAATATGTCCCATTGCAGATTCTACAAATAGAGTGATTCAAAACTGCTCAATCAAAAGTAAAGTTCAACTCTGTTAGTTGAATGCACAGATCAGAAAGAAGTTTCACAGAATGCTTCCATGTAGTTTTTATGGGAAGATATTTCTTTTTTCACCATAAGCCACAAAGTTCTCCAAATGTCCACAAGCAGTTTCTACAAATAGAGTGTTTCAAAACTGCTCATTCAAAAGTAAGGGTCAACTCAGTTAGTTGAATGCACAGATCAGAAAGAAATTTCACAGAATGCTTCTCTGTGGTTTTATTTGAAGATATTAATTTTTCCACGATAGGCCACTTAGCGCTCCAAATGTCCACTTGCAGTTTATACAGAAAGAGTGTTTCAAAACTGCTCAATGAAAAGTAAGGTTCTACTCTGTTAGTCGAATGCACAGTTCAGAAAGAAGTTTCAGAGAATGCTTCCGTGTAGTTTTTAGAGGAAGTTATTTCGTTTTTCACCATAGGCCTCAATGTTCTCCACATTTGCACTTACAGATGCTACAGGAAGAGTGTTTCAAAACTGCTCAATCAAAAGTAAGTTTAAACTCTGTTAGTTGAATGCACAGATCAGAAAGAAGTTTAACAGAATGCTTCTGTGTAGTTTATGTTGGAAGATATTACGTTGTCCATGATAGGCCTCAATATTCTCCAATAATCCACTTGCAGATTCTACAAATAGAGTGTTTCAAAACTGCTCAATCAAAAGTAAGGTTCAGCTCTGTTAGTTAAATGCACACTTCAGAAAGAAGTTTCACAGAATGCTTCTGCGTAGTTTTTAGAGGAAGATATTTCTTTTTTCATGTTTTTCTAAAGGTTAACGATATGTTCTTTTATGCAAAAGATATTCTTTTCACCATAGGCCTCAATGTTCTCCAAAGGTCCACTTGCAGATTCTAAAAAAAGAGTGTTTCTAAACTGCTCCATCAAATGTAAGGTTAAACTCTGTTAGTTGAATGCACGGATCAGAACGAATATTCACAGAATGCTTCTGTGTAGTTTTTATGTGAAGATCTTCCTTTTTCCTGGGAAGGTCACAAAGCTTTCCAAATGTCCACTTGCAGTTTATGCAGAAAGAGTGTTTCAAAACTGCTCAATCAAACGTAATTTTCAACTCTGTTAGTTGAATGCAAAGATCAGAAAGAAGTTTCACAGAATGCTCCCGTGCACTTTTAGGGGAAGGTATTCCGTTTTTCACTGTAGGACTCAATGTTCTTCTAATTTCCACTTGTAGATTCCACAAATAGAGTGTTTCAAAACTGCTTAATCAAAACTAAGGTTAAACTCTGTTAGTTGAATGAAGAGATCAGAAATAATTTTCACAGAATGCTTCTATGTAGCTTTTATGAGAAGATATATCTTTTTCCACGATTGCCCTCAATGTTCTCCAAATGTCGACTTCCAGTTTCTACAAGTAGAGTGTTTCAAAACTGCTCAATCAAAAGTAAGGTTCAACTCTGTCAGTTGAATGCACAGATCAGAAAGAAGTTTCACAGAATGCATCTGTGTAGTTTTTATTTGAAGATATTCCTTTTTCCACGATAGGCCTCAAAGCGCTCCAAATGTCCACTTGCAGTTTATACAGAAAGAGTCTTTCAAAACTGCTCAACCAAAAGTAAGGTTAAACTCTGTTAGTTGAATACACAGATCAGAAAGAAGTTTCACAGAATGCTTCCGTGTAGTTTTTAGCAGAAGATATTTCTTTTTTCACCGTAGGCCTCAATGTTCTTCAAATGTCCACTTTCAGATTCTAAGAAAAGTGTGTTTCAAAACTGCTTAGTGAAAAGCAAGGTTTAACTCTCTTAGTTGAATGCACAGATCAGAAAGAAGTTTCACAGAATGCTTCCGTGTAGTTTTTAATTGAAGATATTCCTTTTTCCAAGATAGGCCTCAAAGCACTACAAATGTCAAATTACAGTTCATACAAAAAGAGTGTTTCAAAACTGCTCAATCAAAAATAAGGTTCAACTCTGATAGTTGACTGCACAGATTAGAAAGAAGTTTGACAGAATGCTTCCGTGTAGTTTTTACTGAAAGGTATTTCTTTTTTCACCATAGGCCTCAATTTTCTCCAAATGTAAAATTGCAGATTCTACAAAAAGAGTGTTTCAAAACTGTTCAATCAAAAGTAAGGTTCAAATCTGTCAGTTGAATGCACAGATCAGAAAGAAGTTTCACAGAATGCTTCTGTGTAGTTTTTATTTGAAGGTATTCGTTTTTCCACGATAGCGGTCAAAGCGCTGCAAATCACCACTTGCAGTTTATACAGAAAGAGTTTCAAAACTACTCAATCAAAATAAAAGTTCAACTCTGTGAGATGAATGCAGAGAATGGAAAGAAATTTCACAGAAGTATTCTGTGTAGTTTTTACTTCAAGATATTTTGATTTTCACCATAGGCCTCAAAGATCTCCAAATGCCCGCTTTCAGATTCTACAAAAAGAGTTTTTCTAAACTGCTGAATCAAAAGAAATGTTCTACATTGTTAGATGAATGCACAGATCAGAAAGAAGTTTCACAGAGTGCTTCTGCATAGCTTTAATGGGAAGATATTTCGTTTTTCACCGTAGGCCTCAATGTTCTCCAAAGATCCACTTGCAGATTCTTCAAAAAGAGTGTTTCAAAACTGCTCAATCAAAAGTAATATTCAACTCCGTTAGTTGAATGCACAGATCAGAAAGTAGTTTCATAGAATTCTTCCGTGCAGTTTTTAGGGGAAGATATTTCGTTTTTCATCGTAGGCCTCTATTTTCTCCAAATGTCCACTTGCATTTTATACAGAAAGAGTGTTTCAAAACTGCTCAATCAAAAGTAAGGTTCAACTCTGTTAGTTGAATGCACAGATCAGAAAGACATTTCACAGAATGCTTCCGTGTAGTTTTTGGTGAAGATATTTTGTTTTTCACCATAGGCCTCATTTTTCTTCACATTTCCACTTGCAGATTCTGTGAATAGAGAGTTTCAAAACTGCTCAATCAAAACTAAGGTTAAACTCTGTTAGTTGAATGCACAGATCAGAAAGAAGTTTCACGGAATGCTTCCGTGTAAATTTTAGGGGAAGAGATTTCTTTTTTCACCAGAGGCCTCAATTTTCTCCAAATGTCCACTTGCAGATTCTAAAAGAAGAGTGCATCAAAACTGCTCAATCAAAAGTAAGGTTCAACTCTGTTAGTTGAATGCACAAATCAGAAAGAAGTTTCACAGAATGCTTCTCTGTAATTTTTATTTGAAGATATACCTTTTTACACGATAGCCCTCAAATCTCTCCAAATGTCCACCTGCACATTCTACAAAAAGAGTGTTTCAAAACTGCTTAGTCAAAAGAAAGGTTCTACTTTGTGAGATGAACGAATAGAATAGAAAGAATTTTCACAGAATGCTTCTGTGTAGTTTTTATGGGAAGATATTTCGTTTTTCAATGTAGGCCTCAAAGTTCCCCAAATGTCCACTTGCACATACTACAAATAGAGTGTATCAAAAATGCTCAATCAAAACTACGTTTAAAATCTGTTAGTTGAATGCACAGATCGGAAAGAAATTTCACAGAATGCTTCCCTGTAGTTTTTATGGGAAGATATTTCTTTTTTCACAATAGGCCTCAATGTTCTCCAAATGTCCATTTGCATATTCCAACAAAAGAGTGTTTCAAAACTTCTCAACCAAAAGTAATGTTCAACACTGTTAGTTGAATGCACAGATCAGGAAGGAGTTTCACAGCATGCTTCTGTGTAGTTTTTATTTGAAGATATTTCCTTTTCCACTATATGCCTCAAAGCTCTCCAAATGTCCAATTGCAGTTTATACAGAAAGAGTGTTTCAAAACTACCCAATCAAAAGTAAGGTTCAACACTGTCAGATGAATGCAGAGAATAGAAAGAAATTTCACAGAAGTATTCTCTGTAGTTTTTACTTGAAGATATTTCGTTTTTCACCATAGGCCTCAAATATCTCCAAATGTCCACTTGCAGATTCTGCAAAAAGAGTGTTTCAAAACTGCTCTCTCAAAAGAAAGGTTTTACTCTGTAAGATGAATGCACAGATAGGAAAGTAGTTTCACAGAATGCTTCTGTGTAGTTTTAAGGGAAAGATATTTCGTTTTACACCATATGTCTCAATATTCTCCCAATATCCCCTTGCAGATTCAACAAAAATAGTGTTTCAAAAGAGCTCAAACAAAAGAAAGGTTCAACTCAGTGAGATGAATGCACCAATCAGAAAGTAGTTTCACAGAATGCTTCTGTGTAGTTTTTATTGGAGGTTATACCTTTTTCCATGATAGGCCTCAAAGCACTCCAAATGTCCACTTGCAGATTCTACAAAAAGAGTTTTACAAAACTGCTCAGTCAAAAGAAATGTTCTACTTTGTGAGATGAATGAACAGAATAGAAAGAAGTTTCACAGAATGCTTCTGTGTAGTTTCTATGGAATGATATTTCCTTTTTCACTGTAGGACTCAATGTTCTCCAAATGTCCACTCACAGATTCTACAAATAGAGTGTTTCAAAACTGCTCAATCAAAAGTAAGGTTCAACTGTGTTAGTTGAATGCACAGATCAGAAAGAAGTTTCACAGAATGCTTCCGTGTAGTTTTTATTTGAAGATATTCCTTTTTCCACGAAAGGCCTCATAGCGATCAATATGTCCACTTGCAGTTTATACAGAAAGAGTGTTTCAAAACTCCTCAATCAAAAATAAGGTTAAACTCTGTTAGTTGATTGCACAGATCAGAAAGAAGTTTCACAGAATGCTTCTGTGTAGTTTTTAGGGGAAGATATTTCTTTTTTGTCCCTAGGCCTCAATGTTCTCTAAATGTCCAATTGCAGATTCTACAAAAGGTGTGTTTCAAAACTGCTCAATCCAAAGGAAGTTTCAACTCTGTTAGTTGAATGAGCAGATCAGAAAGAAGTTTCACAGAGTGCTTCTGTGTAGTTTTTAGTGGAAGATATTTCTTTTTTCACCATAGGCCTCAATGTTCTGCAAATGTCCACTTGCAGATTCTACAAAAAGGGTGTTTCAAAACTGCTCAAACAAAAAAAAGGTTCAACTCAGTGAGATGATTGCCCAGATCAGAAAGCAGTTTCACAGAATGCTTCTTTGTAGTTTTGATTTGAAGATATTCCTTTTTCCACGATAGGCCTCAAAGCGCTCCAAATGTCCACTTGCAGCTTATACAGAGTGTTTCAAAACTACCAAATCATAAGGAAGGTTCAGTACCGTGAGATGAATTCAGAGAATAGAAAGGAATTTCACAGAAGTATTGTGTATAGTTTTTACTTGAGGATTTTTCATTTTTCACCATAGGCCCCAAAGATCTCCAAATGTCCACTTGCAGTTTCTAGAGAAAGAGTGTTTCAAAACTGCACAATCAAAAGAAAGCTTCTACTCTGTTAGATGAATGCGAAGGTCAGAAAGTGGTTTCACAGAATGCTTCTGTGTAGTTTTAAGCAGAAGATATTTCATTTTATACCGTATGCCGCAATATTCTCCAAATATTTCCATGCAGATTCAACAAAAAGAGTGTTTCAAAACAGCTCAATCAAATGAAAGGTTCAACTCAGTGAGATGAATGCATAGATCAGAAAGTAGTTTCACAGAATGCTTCTGTGAAGTTTTTATTTGATGATATACCTTTTTCCACGATATGCCTCAAAACACTCCAAATGTCCACTTGCAGATTTTACAAAAAGAGTGTTTCAAGACTGCTCAGTCAAAAAAACGGTTTTACTTTGTCAGATGAATGAACAGAATAGAAAGAAGTTTCACAGAATGCTTCCGTGGAGTTTTTATGAGAAGATATTTCGTTTTTCACCATAGGCTTCAATGTTCTCCAATTGTTCTCTTGCAGGTTCTAAAAATAGAGTGTTTCAAACTGCTCAGTCAAAAGAAAAGTTCTACTTTGTGAGATGAATGAACACAATATAAAGAAATTTCACAGAATGCTTCTGTGTAGTTTTAGTTGGAAGATATTTTTCACTGAAGGCCTAAATGTTCTACAAATGTCCACATGCAGATTCTACAAATAGAGTGTTTCAAAACTGCTCAATCAAAACTAAGGTTAAACTCTTTTATTTGAATTCACAGATCAGAAGAAGTTTCACAGAATGCTTCCATGTTGTTTTTAAGGGAAGACAATTGTTTTTTCACCACACACCACAATGTTCTCAAAACGTCCACTTGCAGATTCTAAAGAAAGAGTGTTTCAAAACTGTGCAATCAAAAGTAAGGTTTAACTCTGTTAGTTGAATGCACAGATCAGAAAGAAGTTTCACAGAATGCTTCTGTGTAGTTTTTATTTGAAGATATTCCTTTTTCCACGATAGGCCTCAAAGCGGTCAAAATGTCCACTTGCAGTTTATACAGAAAGAGGGTTTCAAAACTATCCAATCAAAAGAAAGGTTGTACTGAATGAGATGAATGCAGAGAATAGAAATAAATCACACAAAATTATTCTGTGTAGCTTTTACTTGAAGATATTTCTTTTTTAACCATAGGCCTCAAAGATCTCCCAATGTCCACTTGCAGATTCTACAAAAAGAGACTTTCAAAACTCGTCAATGAAAAGAAAGTTTCTACTCTTTGAAATGAATGAACAGAATATAAAGAAGTTTGACAGAATGCTTCTGTGTAGTTTTTAGGGGGAGATATTTCGTTTTTCACCATAGGCCTCAATGTTCTTCAAATGTCCACTTGCAGATTCTACAAATAGAGTGTTTCAGAACTGTTCAATCAAAAGTAAGGTTCAACTCTGTTCGTTGAATGCACAGATCAGAAAGAAGTTTCGCAGAATTCTTCTGTGGAGTGTTTAGGGGAAGATAGTTCGTTTTTCACCGTAGGGCTAACTGTTCTCCACATTTATGCCTGCAGATTCTACAAATAGAGTATTTCAAAACTGCTCAATGAAAACTAAGGTTAAACTCTGTTAGATGAATGCACAGATCAGGAAGGAGTTTCTCAGAATGCTTCCGTGTGGTTTTTAGGGGAAGATATTTCTTTTTACACCATATGACTCAATGTTCTCCAAATGTCCACTTGCAGAATCTACAAATAGAGTGTTTCAGAACTGCTTCATCAAAAGTAAGGTTAAACTCTGTTAGTTGAATGCACAGATCAGAAAGAAGTTTCACAGAATGCTTCCGTATAGTTTTTAGTGGAAGATATTTCTTTTTTCACCATAGGCCTTAATGTTATCCAAATGTCCCCTTGCAGATTCTACAAAAAAAGTGTTTCAAAACTGCTCAATCAAAAGTAAGGTTCAACTCTGTTAGTTGAATGCACAAATCAGAAAGAAGTTTCACAGAATGCTTCTCTTTAATTTTTATTTGAAGATATTCCATTTTCCACGATAGACCTCAAAGCGCTCCAAATGTCCACTTCCAGTTTATACAGAAAGAGTGTTTCAAAACTGCTCAATCAAAAGTAAGGTTAAACTCTGTTAGTTGAATGCACAGATCGGAATGCACTTTCACAGAATGCTTCCGTGAAGTTTTTAAGGGAAGTTATTTCTTTTTTCACAGTAGTCCTCAGTGTTCTCCAAATGTCCACATGCAGATACTACAAAAAGAGTGTTTCAAAACTGCTCAATCAAAAGTAAGCTTAAACTCTGTTAGTTGAAAGCACAGATCAGAAACAAGTTTCACAGAATGCTTCCCTGAAGTTTTTAGGGGAAGATATTTCTTTTTTCAGCATAGGCCTCAATGTTCTACAAATGTCCAGTTGCTGATTCTACAAAAAGAGTGTTTCAAAACTGCTCAATCAATAAAAAGGTTCAACTCTGTTAGTTGAATGCACTCATCAGAGAGAATTTTCACAGAATGCTTCTGTGTAGTTTTTATTTGAAGATATTCCTTTTTCCACGATAGTCCTCAAAGCGCTCCAATTGTCCACTTGCAGTTTATAAAAACTGCTCAATCAAAAGTACTGTTAAACTCTGTTAGTTGAATGCACAGATCAGAAATAAGTTTCACAGAATGCTTCCGTGTAGTTTTTAGGGGAAGATATTTCTTTTTTCACCATAGGCCTCAACGTTCTCCAAATGTTCTATTGCATATTCTACAAATAGAGTGTTTCTAAACTGCTCAATCAACTGTAAGGTTAAACTCTGTTAGTTGAATGCACAGATCAGGAAGGCGTTTCACAGAATGCTTCCATGTAGTTTTTATGAGAAGTTATTTCTTTTTTCACCATAGGCCTCAATGTTCTTCAAATATCCACTTGCAGATCTACAAAAAGGGTGTTTCAAAACTGCTCAATCAAAAGTAAGGTTCAACTCTGTTAGTTGAATTCATAGATCAGAAAGAAGTTTCACAGAATGCTTCTGTGTAGTTTTTAGGGGAGGATATTTCTTTTTTCACCATAGGCCTCAATGTTCTCCTAATATCCACTTGCAGATTCTACAAAAAGAGTGTTTCAAAACTGCTCTATCAAAAGTAAAGTTCAACTCTGATAGTTGAATGCACAGATCACAAAGAAGTTTCACAGAATGTTTCTGCGTAGTTTTAATTTGAAGATATTTCCTTTTTAACGATAGGCCTCAAAGCGCTCTAAATGTCCACTTTCAGATTCTACAAAAAGAGTGTTTCAAAATTGCTGAATCAAAAGCAAGGTTCAACTCTGTTAGTTGAATGCACAGAACAGAAAGAAGTTTGACATAATGCTTCCGTGTAGTTTTCATGGGAAGATATTTCTTTTTTCACCATAGGCCTCACAGCTCTCCAAATGTCCACTTGCAGATTCTATAAAAAGAGTTTTTCAAAACTGCTCAATAAAAAGAAAGGTTCTACTATGTTAGGTGAATGCACAGATCAGAAAGTAGTTTCACAGAATGCTTCTGTGTTGTTTTTATTTGAAGATAAACCTTTTTCCACGATAGGCCTCATAGTGCTCCAAATGTCCACTTGCAGATTCTACAAAAAGAGAGTTTCAAGACTGCTCAATCAAAAGTACTTTTCTACTCTATGACATGAAAGAACATAAAAGAAAGAAGTTTCACACAATGCTTCTTTATTATTTTTATGGGAAGATATTTCGTTTTTCACCTTAGGCCTAAATGTTTTCCAAATGTCCACTTGCAGATTCTACAAAAAGTGTGTATCAAAACTGCTCAATCAAAAGAAATGTTCTACTCTGTTAGGTGAATGGACGATCAGAAAGTAGTTTCACAGAATGCTTCTGTGTAGTTTTAAGGGGAAGATATTTCGTTTTTCACCGTAGTCCTCAATATTCTCCAAAGGTAAACTTGCAGATTCTACAAATAGAATGTTTCAGAACTGCTCTATCAAAAGTAAGTTTCAGCTATGTTAGTTGAACGCACAGATCGGAAAAAAGTTTCACAGAATGCTTCCGTGTACTTTTTAGGGGAAGATATTTCGTTTTTCACTGAAGGCCTCAATGCTCTCCAAATGTCCACTTGCAGATTCTACAAATAGAGTGTTTCAAAACTGCTCAATCAAAACTAAGGTTCAAGTCTGTTAGTTGAAAGCACAGATCAGAAAGAAGTTTCAAAGAATACTTCCGTGTTGTTTTTAAGGGAAGATATTAGTTTTTTCACCATAGTCCTCAATGTTCTCTAAATGTCCACTTGCAGGTCCTACAAAAACAGTGTTTCAGAGCTGCTCAATCAAAAGTAATGTTGAACTCTATTAGTTGAATGCACAGATCAGAAAGAAGTTTCACAGAATGCTTTTTTGTTGCTTTTATTTGAAGATATTCTTTTTCCATGATAGGCCTAAAAGCGCTCCAAATGTCCACTTGCACTTTACACAGAAAAAGTGCTTCAAAACTACCCAATCAAAAGAAAGGTTCAACACTATGGGATGAATGCAAAGAATAGAAAGAAATTTCACAGAAGCATTCTGTGTAGTTTTTACTTGAAGATACTATGTTTTTCACCATAGGCCTCCAAGATCTCAAAATGTCCACTTGCAGATTCTACAAAAAGAATGATTCAAAACTGCTCAAACAAAACAAAGTTTCTACTCTGTTATATGAACGCACAGATAATAAAGAAGTTTCAGAGAATGCTTCTGTGTAGTTTTAATTGGAAAATATTTCATTTTACACTGTAAGCCTCAATATTCTCCAAATATCCCCTTGCAGATTCCACAAAAAGTGTGTTTCAAATCAGCTCAATCAAAAGAAATGTTCGACTCAGTGAGATGAATGCAAAGATCAGAAAGTAGTTTCACAGAATACTTCTGTGTAGTTTTTATTTGAAGATATAACTTGTTCCAAAATAGGCCTCAAAGCGATCCAAATGTCCACTTGCAGATTCTATAAAAAGAGTCTTTCAAAACTGCTCAGTCAAAAGAAAGGTTCTACTTGCAGAGATGAATGAAAAGAACGAAAAAATTTTCACAGAATGCTTTGGTGCAGTTTTTATAGGAAGATATTTCGTTTTTCACCGTAGGCATCAATGTTCTCCACATTTCCACTTGAAGATTCTACAAAAAGAGTGTTTCAAAACTTCTCAATCAAAACTAAGGTTAAACTCTTCTAGTTGCATGCACAGATCGGAAAGAACTTTCACAGAATGTTTCTGTGTAGTTTTTATTTAAGATTTTACTTTTTCCATGATAGGCCTCAATGTTCACCAAATTTCCACGTACAGACTCTACAAATAGAGTGTTTCAAAATTGCTCCATCAAAAGTAAGGTTCAACTCTGTTAGTTGAATGCACAGATCAGAAAGAAGTTTCACAGAATGTTTCTGTGTAGTTTTTATTGAAGATAGTCCTTTTTCTTTTTTTTTTTTTTTTTTTTTAGACGGAGTCTCGCTCTGTCGCCCAGGCTGGAGTGCAGTGGCTCAATCTCGGCTCACTGCAAGCTCCGCCTCCCGGGTTCACGCCATTCTCCTGTCTCAGCCTCTCCGAGTAGCTGGGACTACAGGCACCCACAACAACGCCCGGCTAATTTTTTGTATTTTTAGTAGAGACGGGGTTTCACCGTGGTTTCGATCTCCTGACCTCGTGATCCGCCCGCCTCGGCCTCCCAAAGTGCTGGGATTACAAGCGTGAGCCACCGTGCCCGGCCGGAAAATAGTCCTTTTTCAATGATAGGCCTCAAAGCGCTCCAAATGTAAACTTGCAGTTTATACAGAAAGAGTGTTTCAAAACTGCTCATTCAAAAGTAAGGTTAAACTCTAGTAGCTGAATGCACAGAACAGAAAGATGATTCACAGAATGCTTCCGTGTAGTTTTTATGTGAAGATATTTCTTTTTTCACCGTAGGCCTCAATTTTCTCCAAATGTCCACTTTCAGATTCTACAAAAAGAGTGTTTCAAAACTGCTCCATCAAAGGTAAGGTTCAGCTGTGTTAGTTGAATGCACAGGTCAGAAAGAAGTTTCATAGAATGCTTCTGTGTAGTTTTTATTTGAAGATATTCCTTTTTCCACGATAGGACTCAAAGCGCTCCAAATGTCCACTTGCAGTTTATACAGAAAGAGTGTTTCAAAACTGCTCATTTGAAAGAAAGATTAAACTCTGTTAGTTGAATACACAGAACAGAAAGAAGTTTCACAGAATGCTTCCGTGTAGTTTTTATGGGAAGATATTTCTTTTTTCACCGTAGGCCTCAATGTTCTCCAAATGTCCACTTGCGGATTCTACAAAAAGAGTGTTCCAAAACTGCTCCATCAAAAGTAAGGTTCAACTCTGTTAGTTGATTGCACAGATCAGAAAGAATTTTCACAGAATGCTTCTGTGTAGTTTTTATTTGAAGATATTCCTTTTTCCAAGATAGGCTTCAAAGCCCTCCAAATGTCCACTTGCAGTTTATACAGAAAGAGTGTTTCAAAACAGCTTAATCAAAAGTAAGGTTCAACTCTGTTAGTTGAGTGCACAGATCAGAAAGAAGTTTCACAGAAAGCTTCCGTGTAGTTTCAGGGGAAGATCATTCGTTTTTCACCGTAGGCCTCAATGTTCTCCAAATGTCCACTTGCAGATTCTAAAAAAAAGGTGTTTCAAAACTGCTCAATCAAAGTAAGATTCATCTGTGTTAGTTGAATGCACAGATCAGAAAGAAGTTTCAAAGAATGATTCTGTGTAGTTTTTATTTGAAGATATTCCTTCTTCCACGATAGGCTTCCAAGTGCTCCAAATGTCCACTTGCAGTTTATACAGAAAGAGGGTTTCAAAGCTGCTCAATCAAAAGTAAGGTTCATCTCTTTTATTTGAATGTACAGATGAGAAAGGCGTTTCACAGAAAGCTACCGTGTAGTTTTAGGGGAAGATAATTCGTTTTTCACAGTGGGCCTCAATGTTCTCATAATGTCCACTTGCAGATTCTACAAATAGAGTGTTTCAAAACTGGTCGATCAAAACTAACGTTAAACTCTTATAGTTGAATGCACGGATCAGAAAATAGTTTCACAGGATGCTTTTGTGTAGTTTTTATGGGAAGATATAACTTTTTCCACGAAAGGCCTCAAAATGCTCCAAATGACCACTTGCAGTTTATACAGAAAGAGTGTTTCAAAACTGCTCAATCAAAATTAAGGTTAAATTCTGTTAGTTGAATGCACGGATCAGAAAGAAGTTTCACAGAATGCTTCCGTGTAGTTTTTAGGAGAAGATATTTCTTTTTTCCCCGTAGGCCTTAATTTTCTCCAAATGTCCACTTGCAGATTCTATAAATAGAGTGTTTCAGAAATGCTCCATCAAAAGTAAGGTTCACCTCCGTTATTTGAATGCACAGATCAGAAAGAACTTTCACAGAACACTCCTGTGCAGTTTTTAGGAGAAGATATTTCGCTTTTCACTGTAGGCTTCAAAGTTCTCCAAATGTCCACTTGCAGTTTATACAGAAAGAGTCTTTCAAAACTACACAATCTAAAGTAGGTTAAACTCTGTTAGTTGAATGCACAGATCAGAAATAAGTTTCACAGAATGCTTCCGTGCAGATTTTAGGAGAAGATATTTCATTTTTCACCGTACGCTTCAAAGTTCTCCAAAGGTCCACTTACAGTTTATACAGAAAGAGTCTTTCAAAACTACTCAATCAAAAGCAAGGTTAAACTCTGTTAGTTGAATGCACAGAACAGAAAGAAGTTGCACAGAATGCTTCGGTGTAGTTTTTACGGGAAGATATTTCTTTTTTCACCATAGGCCTCAATATTCTCGAAATACCCACTTGCTGATTCTACAAAAAGAGTGTTTCAAAACTGCTCCATCAAAAGTAAGGTTCAACTCTGTTAGTTGAATGCACAGATCAGAAAGAAGTTTCACAGAATGCTTCCATGTACTTTTTATTTGAAGATATTTCTTTTTTCAACATAGGCCTCAATGTTCTCCAAATGTCCAGTTGCAGATTCTACAAAAAGAGTGTTTCAAAACTGCTCAATCAAAGGTAAGTTTCAACTCTGTTAGTTGAATGAAGAGATCAGAAAGAACTTTCACAGAAACTTTCTGTGTAGTTTTTATTTGAAGATATTCCTTTTTACATGATAGGCCTCAAAGCGCTCCAAATGTCCACTTGCAGTTTATACAGAAAGAGGGTTTCAAAACTGCTCAATCAAAAGTAAGGTTCAACTCTGTTAGTTGAATGCATAGATCAGAAAGAAGTTTCACAGAATGCTTCCGTGTGGTTTTCACGGGAAGATATTTCTTTTTTCACCGTAGGCCTCAATGTTCTCCAAATGTCCACGTGTACATTCTAAAAAAACAGTGTTTCAAAACTGCTCGATCAAAATTAAGGTTCAACTCTGCTAGTTGAATGCACAGATCAGAACGAAATTTCACAGAATGCTTCCGTGTAGTTTTTAGGGGAAGGTAGTTCGTTTTTCACCGTAGTCCTCAATGTTCTCCACATTTCCCCTTCCAGATTCTACGAATAGAGTGTTTCAAAACTGTTCAATCAAAACTAAAGTTAAACTCTGTTAGATGAATGCACAGATCAGAAAGAAGTTTCACAGAATGCTTCTGTGTAGTTTTTATGGGAAGATATTACTTTTTCCACGAAAGTCCTCAATGTTCTCCAAATATCCACTTGCAGATTCTACAAATAGAGTGTTTCAAAACTGCTCAATGAAAAGTAAGTTTCAACCCCATTAGTTGAATGTACAGTTCAGAAAGCAGATTCACAGAATGCTTCTGTGTAGTTTTTAGGGGAAGAAACTTCATTTCTCACCGTACTCCTCAATGTTCTCCATATGTAACCTTGCAGATTCTACAAATAGAGTGTTTCAAAACTACTCAATCAAAAGTAAGCTTCAACTCTGTTAATTGAATGCAGATATCAGAAAGAAGTTTCTCAGAATGGTTTCGCATAATTGTTATGGGAAGATATTTCTTTTTCACCATAGGACTCAATGTTCTCGAAATCTCCACCTGCAGAATCTACAAACAGAGTGTTTCAAAACTGCTCAATCAAAAGTAAGGTTCAAGTCTTTTAGTTGAATGCACAGATCAGAAAAAAGTTTCACAGAATGCTTCTGTGTAGTTTTTGGGGAAAGATTTTTCGTTTTTCACCATAGGCTTCGAAGTTCTCCAAATGTCCACTTCCAGTTTTTACAGAAAGAGTGGTTCAAAACTGCTCAATCAAAAGTAAGGTTAAACTCTGTTACTTGTATGCCCAGATCAGAAAGAAGTTTCACAGAATGCTTCCGTGTCATTTTTATGGGAGGATATTTCTTTTTTCACCGTAGGCCTCTATGTTCTCCAAATGTACACTTGCAGATACTACAAAAAGGTAGCTTCAAAACTGCTCAATCAAAAGTAATGTTCAACTCTGTTAGTTGAATTCACAGATCAGAAAGTAGTTTCACAGAATGCTTCGGTGTAGTTTTTGTTTGAAGATATTCCTTTTTCTATGATAGGCCTCAAAGTCTCCAAATGTCCACTTGCAGATTCTACAAAAAGAGTGTTTCAAAACTGCTCAATCAAAAGTAAGGTTCAACTCTGTTAGTTGAATGCACAGATCAGAAAGAAGTTTCACAGAATGCTTCTGTGTAGTTTTTATTTGAATATATTCCGTTTTACATGATAGGCCTCAAAGCGCTCCAAGTGTCCACTTTCAGTTTGTACAGAAAGAGTGTTTCAGAACTACACAACCAAAAGAAAAGTTCAACACTGTGAGATGAATGCAGAGAATAGAAAGAAGTTTCACAGAAGTATTCAGTGTAGTTTTTACTTGAAGATACTTCATTTTTCATCATAGATCTCAAAGATTTCCAAATTTCCACTTGGAGATCCTACAAAAAGAGTGTTTCAAAGCTGCACAATCAAAACAAAGGGTCTACTCTGTTAGATGATTGCACAGATCAGAAACTAGATTCACGGAATGCTTCTGTGTAGTTTTAAAGGGAAGAAATTTCGTTTCACACCTATGCCACTACATTCTCCAAATATCCCTTTGCAGATTCTACAAAAAGAGTGTTTCAAAAGAGCTCAATCAAAAGAAAGGTTCAACTCAGTGACATGAATGCACAAATCACAAAGTAGTTTCACACAATGCTTCTGTGTAGTATTTATTAGAAGATATACCTTTTTCCACGGAAGGCCTCAAATCGCTTCAAATGTCCACTTGCAGATTCTACAAAAAGAGTGATTGAAAACTGCTCAGTCAAAAGTAAGGTTCTAATTTGTGAGATGAATGAACCGAATAGAAAGAAGTTTCACAGAATGCTTCTGTGTAGTTTTTATGAGAAGATATAACTTTTTCCACAACAGGCCTCAATATTCTCCAAATGTCCACTTGCAGATGATACCAAAAGTGTGTTTCAAAACAGCTCAATCAAAAGAAAGATTCAACTCAGTGAGATGAATGAACAGATCATAAAGTAGTTTCACTGAATGGTTCTGAGTAGTTTTTATGGGAAGATACATCTTTTTCCACAATAGGCATCAATGCTTTCCAAATGTCCATTGGCAGATTCTACAAATAGAGTGTTTCAAAACTGCTCACCAAAAGTAAGGTTCAACTGTGTTAGTTGAACGCACAGTTGAGAAAGAAGATTCCTAGAATGATTCCGTGTAGTTTTTAGAGGAAGATTTTTCGTTTCTCACTGTAGGCCTCAATGTTCTCCAAATGTCCCCTTTCAGATTCTACAAATAGAGTGTTTCAAAACTGCTCAATCAAAAGTAAAGTTCAACTCTGTTAGTTGAATGCAGAGATGAGAAAGATGTTTCACAGAATGCTTCCAGGTAATTTTCATGGGAAGATATTTCTTTTTTCACCATAGGCCTCAATGTTATCCAAATGTCCACTTGCAGATTCTACAAATGGAGTGTTTCAAAACTGCTCAAACAAAAGTAAGGTTAAACTCTGTTAATTGAATGCACAGATCAGAAAGAAGTTTCATAGAATTCTTCCATGTAGTTTTTAGGGGAAGATATTTCTTTTTTCACCATAGGCCTCAATGTTCTATAAATGTCCACAAGCAGATTCTACAAAAAGAGTGTTTCAAAACTGCTCAATCAAAAGTTACGTTCAAATCTGTTAGTCCAATGCACAGATCAGAAAGAAGTTTCACAGAATGCTTCTGTGTAGTTTTCATTTGAAGATATTCCTTTTTCCACGATAGGCCTCAAAGCGCTCCAAATGTCCACTTGCAGTTTATACAGAAAGAGTGTTTCAAAACTGCTCAATAAAAAGTAAGGTTCAACTCTGTTAGTTGAATGAACAGATCAGAAAGAAGTTTCACAGAATGCTTCTGTGTAGCTTTTAGGGGAAGATACTTCGTTTCTCAACGTAAGCCTCAATGTTCTCCAAATGTCCACTTTCAGATTTTACAAATAGAGTGTTTCAAAACTACTCAACCTAAAGTAAGGTTCAACTCCATTAGTTGAATGCACAGATCAGAAAGAAGTTTCACAGAATGCTTCCGTGCAGTTTTTTATTGGAAGATATTTCGTTTTTCAACGTAGACCTCAATGTTATCCAAATGTCCACTTGCAGTTTATACAGAAAGAGTGTTTCAAAACTATGGAATCAAAAGAAAGGTTCAACACCATGAGATGAATGCAGAGAATAGAAAGAAATTTCACAGAAATATTCTGTGTAGTTTTTACTTGAAGATATTTCATTTTTCACCATAGGTCTCAAAGATCTCCAAATGTCCACTTGCAGATTCTACAAAGAGAGAGTTTGAAAACTGCTAAATCAAAAGAAAGGTTCTACTCTTTTAGAAGAATGCACAGATCAGAAAATAGTTTCACAGAATGCTTCTGTGTAGTTTTGAAGGGAAGATATTTCTTTTTACACCGTATTCCTCAATATTCTCCAAATATCCACTTGCAGAGTCCACAAAAAGAGTGTTTCAAAACAGCTCAATCAAAATAAAGTTTCAACTCAGTGAGATGAATGCACAGATCTGAAGGTAGTTTCACAGAATGCTTCTGTGTAGTTTTTATTTGAAGATATACCATTTTCCACGATAGGCCTCATTGTGCTCCAAATGTCCACTAGCAGATCCTACAAAAAGTGTTTTTCAAAACAGCTCAGTCAAAAGAAAGGTTCTACTTTCTGTGATGAATGAACAGAAAAGAAGGAAGTATCACAGAATGCTTCTGTGTAGTTTTTATGGGAAGATAATTCGTTTTTTACCATAGGCCTCAATGTTCTCCAAATGTCCACTTGCAGATTCTACAAATAGAGTGTTTCAAAAATGCTCAATCAAAACTATGGTTATACTCTGTTAGCTGAATGCACAGATCTGAAAGAAGTTTCACAGAATGCTTCCGTGTAGTTTTTAGGGGAAGATATTTCTTTTTTGTCCCTAGGCCTCAATGTTCTCTAAATGTCCAATTGCAGATTCTACAAAAAGTGTGTTTCAAAACTGCTCAATCCAAAGGAAGTTTCAACTCTGTTAGTTGAATGCACAGATCAGAAAAAGTTTCACAGAGTACTTCTGTGTAGTTTTTATTTGAAGATATTCCTTTTTCCATGATAGGCCTCAATGCACTCCAAATGTTCACTTGCAGTTTATACAGAAAGAGTGTTTCAAAACTGCTCAATCAACAGTAAGGTTAAACTCTGTTTGTTGAATGCACGGATGAGAAGGAAGTTTCACAGAATGCTTCCGTGTGGTTTTTATGGGAAGATATTTCTTTTTTCACCATAGAAGTCAATGTTCTCCAAATGTCCACGTGCAGATTCTACAAAAAGAGTGTTTCTAAACTGCTCAATTAAAACTAAGGTTCAACTCTGTCAGTTGAATGCACAGATCGGAAAGAAGTTTCACAGAATGCTCCTGTGTAGTTTTTATTTGAAGATATTTCTTTTTCCATGATAGGCCACAATGTTCTCGAAATGTCCCCTTCTAGTTTATAAGGAAAGAGTGTTTCAAAACTACGCAATCAAAAGAAAGGTTGAACACTGTGAGATGAATGCAGAGAAAGGAAGGAAATTTCCAAGAAGTATTCTGTGTAGTTTTTACTTGAAGATATTTCGTTTTTCACAATTCGCCTAAATCATCTCCAAATGTCCACTTGCAGATTCTTCAAAAAGAGTGTTTCAAAACTGCTCTATAAAAAGAAAATGTCTACTCCGTTAGGTCAATGCACAGATCAGAAAGTAATTTCACAGAATGCTTCTGTGTAGCTTTAACAGAAAGATATTCCATTTTACACCGTATGCCTCAATATTCTCCAAATATCTCCTTGCAGATCCTACAAAAAGAGTGTTTCAAAACAGCTCGATCAAAATAAATGTTCAACTCAATGAGATGAATGCACAGAACAGAAAGTAGTTTTGCACAATGCTTCGGTGTAGTTTTCATTTGAAGATATTACTTTTTCCACGATAGGCCTCAAAGGGCTTCAAATGTCCACTTGCAGATTCTACAAAAAGAGTGTTTCAAGACTGCTCAGTCAAAAGAAAAGTTCTACTTTGTGAGATGAATGAACAGAATAGAAAGAAGTTTCACAGAATGCTTCTGTGTAGTTTTTATTGGAAGATAATTCGTCTTTCACCGTAGGCCTCAATGTTCTCCAAATGTCCACTTGCAGATTCTAAAAAAAGAGTGTTTCAAAACTGCTCAATCAAAAGTAAGGTTAAACTCTGTTCATTCAATGCACATATCAGAAAGAAATTTCACACAATGATTCCATGTAGTTTTTAGGGGAAGATATTTCTTTTTTCACCGTTGGCCTCAATGTTCTCCAAAAGTCCACTTGCATATTCTACAAATAGAGTGTTTGAAAACTGCTCAATGAAAAGTAAGGTTAAACTCTGTTAGTTGAATGCACAGATCAGAAGAAAGTTTCACAGAATGCTTCTGTGTAGTTTTTATGGGAAAATATAACTTTTTCCACGATAGGCCTCAGTGTTCTCCAAATGTCCAGTTGCAGATTCTACAAATAGAGTGTTTCAATACTGCTCAATCAAAAGTAAGGTTCAACTCAGTTAGTTGAAACACAGTTCAGAATGAGGATTCACAGAATGCTTCCTTGTAATTTTTAGGGGAAGATATTTCCTTTCTCACCGTAGGCCTCAATGTTCTCCATATATCCCCTTGCAGATTCTACACATAGGGTGTTTCAAAACTGCTCAATCAAAAGTAAGGTTCAACTGTGTCAGTTGAATGCACAGATCAGAAAGAAGTTTCACAGAATGCTTCTGTGTAGTTTTTATTTGAAGATATTCCTTTTTCCACGATAGGCCTCAATGCGCTCCAAATGTAAACTTGCAGTTTATACAGAAAGAGTGTTTCAAAACTCCTCAATCAAAAGTAAGGTTCAACTCTGTTAGTTGAATGCACAGATCAGAAAGAGGTTTCACAGAATGCTTCTGTGTAGTTTTTATTTGAAGATATTCCTTTTTCCACGATAGGCCTCAAAGCATTCCAAATGTCCACTTGCAGTTTATACAGAAAGAGTGTTTCAAAACTACTCAATCAAAACTAAGTTTGAACTCTGTTAGTAGAATGCACAGATCAGAAAGAAGATTCACAGAATGCTTCTGTGTAGTTTTTATGGGAAGATATTACTTTTTCCATGATAGGACTCAAGGTTCTCCAAATATCCACTTGTAGGTTCTACAAATAGATTGTTTCAATGCTGGTCAATAGAAAGTAAGGTTGAACTCTGTTAGTTGAATGCACAGATCAGAAGGAAGTTTCACAGAATGCTTCCATGTAGTTTTAGGGGAAGATATTTTGTTTTTCACCATAGGCCTCAATCTTCTCTAAATGTCCACTTGCAGAATGTGGAAATACAGTGTTTCAAAACTGCTCAATCAAAACTAATGATAAACTCTGTTAGTTTAATTCACAGATCAGAAAGAAGTTTCACTCAATGCTTTTGTGTACTTTTTATGGGAAGATATGTCTTTTTCCACGATAGGCCTCAATCTTCTCCAAATGTCCACTTCCAGATTCTACAAACAGAGTGTTTCAAAACTGCTCAATCAATAGTAAGGTTCAACTCTGTTAGTTGAAAGCACAGTTCAGAACGAAGATTCACAGAATGCTTCGATGTAGTTTTTAGGGGAAGATATTTCGTTTCTCAACATAGGCCACAATGTTCTCCATATATCCCATTGCAGATTCTACAAATAGAGTGTTTCAAAACTGCTTAATCAAAAGTAAGGTTCAACTCTGTTAGTTGAATGCACAGATTAGGAAGAAGTTTCTCAGAATGCTTCCGTGTACTTTTCAGGGGAAGATATTTCTTTTTTCAGCATAGGCCTCAATGTTCTCCAAATGTCCACTTGCAGATTCTACAAATGGAGTGTTTCAAAACTGCTCAATCAAAAGTAACTTTCAACTCTCTTAGTTGAATGCACAGATCCAAATCAAGTTTCACAGAATGCTTATGTGAAGTTTTTAGGGGAAGTTATTTCGTTTTTCACCATAGGCCTCAAAGTTCTCCAAATGTCCTATTGCAGATTCTACAAAAAGTGTGTTTCTAAAATGCTCAATCAAAAGTAAGGTTCAACTCTGTTAGTTAAATGCACAGATCAGAAAAGTTACACAGAATGCTTTTGTGTAGTTTTTATTTGAAGATATTACTTTTTCCACGATATTCCTCAAAGCGATCCAAATGTCCATGTGTGGTTTATATAGAAAGAATGTTTCAAAACTGCTCAATCAAAAGCAAGGTTCAATCTGTTAGTTGAATGCACAGATAAGAAAGAAGTTTCACAGAATGCTTCCATGTAGTTTTAGGGGAAGATATTTCGTTTTTCACCGTAGGCCTCTATATTCTCCGAATGTCCACTTGCAGATTCTGGAAATAGAGTGTTTCAAAACTGCTCAATCAAAACTGAGGTTAAACTCTGTTAGTTGATATCACAGATCAGAAAGAAGTTTCACGGAATGCTTCTTTGTAGTTTTTATAGGAAGATATTTCTTTTTTCAGCATAGGCCTCAATGTTCTCCAAACGTCCACTTGCAGATTCTACAAATAGAGTGTTTCAAAACTGCTCAATGAAAAATAAGTTTCAACTCTGTTAGTTGAATGCACAGTTCAGAAAGAAGACTCACAGAATGCTTCCATGCGGTTTTTAGGGGAAGATATTTCGTTTCTCACCGTAGGCCTCAATGTTCTCCATATGGCCCCTTGCATATTTTACAAACAGAGTGTTTCAAACTGCTCAATCAAAAGTAAGCTTCAACTCTGTTAGTTGAATGCACTGACCAGAAAGAAGTTTCACATAATGCTTCCGTGTAGTTTTTAGGGGAAGCTGTTTCTTTTTTCACCGTAAGCCTCAATTTTCTCCAAATGTCCAATTGCAGATTCTATAAATAGAGTGTCTCAGAACTGCTCAATCAAAAGTAAGATTCAACTCTGTTAGTTGAATGCACAGATCAGAAAGAAGTTTCACAGAATGCTTCTGTGTAGTTTTTATTTGAAGATATTCCTTTTTCCACTATAGGCATCAAAGCGCTCAAAATGTCCACTTGCAGTTTATACAGAAAGAGCATTTCAAAAGTGCTCAGTCAAAAGTAAGTTTCAACTCTGTCAGTTGAATGCACAGATCAGAAAGAAGTTTCACAGAACGCTTCCGTGTAGTTTTAGGGGAAGATATTTCGTTTTTCACTGTAGGCCTCAATGTTCTCCAACTGTCCACTTACAGATTCTGGAAATAGAGTGTTTCAAAACTGCTCAATCAAAACTAAGGTTAAACTCTGTTAGTTTAATGCACAGATGAGGAAGAAGTTTCACTGAATGTCTTCTGTGTAGTTTTTATGGGAAGATATGTCTTTTTCCACGATACGCCTCAATCTTCTCCAAAAGTCCACTCCCAGATTCTACAAATAGAGTGTTTCAAAACTGCTCAATGAATAGTAAGGTTCAACTCTGTTAGTTGAAAGCACAGTTCAGAACGAAGATTCACAGAATGCTTCGATGTAGTTTTTAGGGGAAGATATTTCGTTTCTGAACATAGGCCTCAATGTTCTCCATATATCCCCTTGCAGATTCTACAAATAGAGTGTTTCAAAACTACTCAATCAAGAGTAAGGTTCAACTCTGTTAGTTGAACGTGCAGATCAGAAATAAGTTTCTCAGAATGCTTCCGTGTAGTTTTTAGGGGAAGACATTTCTTTTTTCAGGATAGGCCTCAACATTCTCCAAATGTCCACTTGCAGATTCTACAAATAGAGTGTTTCAAAACTGCTCAATCAAAAGTAAGGTACAACACTGTTAGTTGAATGCACAGATCTGAAGCAAGTTTCACAGAATGCTTATGTGTAGTTTTTAGGGGAAGATATTTCGTTTTTCACCGTAGGCCTCAATGTTCTCCCAATGTCCACTTGCAGATTCTACAAAAAGAGTGTTTCAAAACTGCTCAATCAAAGGTAAGGTTCAACTCTGTTAGTTGAATGCACTGATCAGAAAAGTTTCACAGAATGCTTCTGTATAGTTTTTATTTGAAGATATTCCTTTTTCCACGATAGGCCTCACAGCGATCCAAATGTCCATTTGCGGTTTATATAGAAAGAGTGTTTCAAAACTGCTCAATCAAAAGTAAGGTTCAATCTGTTAGTTGAATGCACAGATAAGAAAGAGGTTTCACAGAATGCTTCCGTGTCGTTTTAGGGGAAGATATTTTGTTTTTCACCGTAGGCCTCTATGTTCTCCAAATGTCCACATGCAGGTTCTACAAATATAGTGTATCAAAACTGCTCAATCAAAACTAAGGTTAAACTCTGTTAGTTGATATCACACATCAGAAAGAAGTTTCACAGAATGCTTCTTTGTAGTTTTTATATGAAGATATTCCTTTTACCACGATAGGCCTCACAGGGTTTCAAATGTCCAATTGCATTTTATACAGAAAGAGTTTTTCAAAACTACCCAATCAAAGGAAAGATTCAACACTGTGAGATGAATGCAGAGAATAGAAAGAAATTTCACAGAAGTATTCTGTTTAGTTTTTACTTTAAGATATTCCGTTTTTCAACCTAGGCCTTCAAGATCTCCAAATGTTCACTTACAGATTCTACAGAAAGAGTGTTTCAAAACTGCTCAACCAAAAGAAAGGTTCAACTCAGTGAAATGAATGCACAGACCAGAAAGTATTTTCACAGAATGCTTCTTTGTAGTTACAAGAGTAACATATTTCATTTTACACCGTAAGCCTCAAAATTCTCCAAGTATCACCTTGCAGATTCTGCAAAAAGAGTGTTTCAGAACAGCTCAATAAAAAGAACGGTTCAACTCAGTGAGATGAATGCACAGATCAGAAAGTAGTTTCACAGAATGCTTCTGTGTCGTTTTTAGGGGAAGATATTTCGTTTTTCACCGTAGGCCTCAATATTCTCCAAATGTCCACTTACAGATTCTACAGAAAGAGTGTTTCAAAACTGCTCAACCAAAAGAAAGGTTCAACTCAGTGAAATGAACGCACAGACCAGAAAGTATTTTCATAGAATGCTTCTTTGTAGTTACAAGAGGAACTTATTTCGTTTTACACCATAAGCCTCAAAATTCTCTAATTATCGCCTTGCAGATTCTGCAAAAAGAGTGTTT
This sequence comes from Nomascus leucogenys, assembly GCF_006542625.1. NCBI lineage: Eukaryota > Metazoa > Chordata > Mammalia > Primates > Hylobatidae > Nomascus > Nomascus leucogenys. The sequence continues at coordinate 109,272 of NW_022096892.1, forward strand.
CAAAACACCTCAACCAATAGAAAGGCTCAACTCAGTGAAATCAATGCACAGATCAGAAAGTAGTTTCACAGAATGCTTCAGTGTCGTTTTTAGGGGAAGATATTTCGTTTTTCACCGTAGGCCTCAATGTTCTCCAAATGTTCACTTGCAGATTCTACAAATAGACTGTATCAAAACTGCTAAATCACAAGTAAGTTTCAACTCTGTTAGTTGAATTCACTGATCAGAAAGAAGTTTCACAGAATGCTTCCATGTAGTTTTTAGGGGAAGATATTTCTTTTTTCACCACAGGCCTCAATGTTCTCCAAATGTCCACTTGCAGATACTACACAAAGAGTGTTTCAAAACTGCTCAATCAAAACTAAGGTTCAACACTGTTAGTTGAATGCACAGATGAGAAAGGAGTTCCACAGAATGCTTCTTTGCAGTTTTTATTTGAAGATATTCCTTTTTCCATTATAGGCCTCAAGGTGCTCCAAATGTCCACTTGCAGTTTATACAGAAAGCATGCTTCAAAACTACCCAATCAAAAGAAAGCTTCAACACTGTGAGAAGAATGCAGAGAATAGAAAGAAATTTCACAGAAGTATTCTGTGTAGTTTATACTTGAAGATATTTCGTTTTTCACCATAGGCCTCAAAGAACTCCAAATTTCCACTTGCAGATTCCACAAAAAGAGTGTTTCAAAACTGCTCAATCAAAAGAAAAGGTCTACTCTGTTAAATGAATGCACAGATCAGAAACTACTTTCACAAAATGCTTCTGTGTAGTTTTAAGGGGAAGATATTTCCTTTTACACCATATGCCTCAATATTCTCCAAATATCCCCTTGCAGATTCCACAAAAAGAGTGTTTCAAAACAGCTCAATCAAAAGAAAGGTTCAACTCAGTGAGATGAATGCACGGATGACAAAGTAGTTTCACAGAATGCCTAGTGTAGTTTTTATTTGAAGATATACGTTTTTCCACGATAGGCCTCAAAGCGCTCCAAATGTCCACTGGCAGATTCTACAAAAAAAGTGTTTCAAAACTGCTCAGTCAAAAGAAAGGTTCTACTTTCTGAGATGAATGAACAGAATACAAACAAGTTTCACAGAATGCGTCTGCATAATTTTTATGGGAAGATGTTTCGTCTTTCACCGTAGGCCTCAATATTTTCAAAGTCTCCACTTGCAGATTCTACAAATAGACTGTTTCAAAACTGCTCAATCAAAACTAAGGTTAATCTCTGTTAGTTGAATGCACAGATCGGAAAGAAGTTTCACAGAATGCTTCCATGTACATTTTAGGGGAAGATATTTCTATTTTCACCATAGGCCTCAATGTTCTCTACATGTCCAGTTGAAGATTATGCAAAAAGTGTGTTTCAAAACTGATCATTCAAAAGTAAGTTTCAACTCTGTTAGTTGAATGCACAGATCAGAGAGAAGTTTCAGAGAATGCTTCAGTGTAGTTTTTATTTGAACATGTTTCTTTTTCCACAATAGGCCTCAGAGCGCTCCAAACGACCACTTGCAGTTTATACAGAAAGTGTGTTTCAAAACTACCCAATCAAAAGAAAGGTTCAACATTGTGAGATGAATGCAGAGAATAGGAAGAAACTTCACAGAAGTATTCTGTGTAGTTTTTATTGAAGAAATTTCGTTTTTCATCATAGGCCTCAAAGATCTCCAAATGTCCACTTGCAGATTCTAAAAAAATAGTGTTTCATAACTGCTCAATCAAAAGAAAGGTTCTACACTGTTAGTTGAAAGCACAGATCAGAAAGAAGTTTCACAGAATGCTTCTGTGCAGTTTTTATTTGAAGATATTCCTTTTTCCACGATAGGCTTCAAAGCACTAAAATTGTCCACTTGCAGTTTATACAGAAAGAGTGTCTCAAAACTGCTCATTCAAAACTTAGGTTAAACTGTTAGTTGAATGCACAGATCAGAAAGAAGTTTCACAGAATGCTTCCATGTAGTTTTTATGGGAAGATATTTCTTTTTTCAAAATAGGCTTCCATGTTCTCCAAATGTCCACTTGCAGATTCTAGAAAAAGAGTGTTTCAAAACTGCTCAATCAAAAGTAAGTTTCAACTCTGTTAGTTGAATGCACAGATCAGAAAGAAGTTTCACAGAATGCTTCTGTGTAGTTTTTATGGGAAGATATTTCGTTTTTCACCATAGGCCTCAATGTTCTCCAAATGTCCACTTGCAGATTCTAGAAAAAGAGTGTTTCAAAACTGTTCAATAAAAAGTAAGGTTCAACTCTGTCAGATGAATGCACAGATCAGAAAGAGGTTTCACAGAATGCTTCCGTGTAGTTTATATGGGAAGATATTTCTTTTTTCACCCTACACCTCAATATTCTCCATATGTCCACGTGGAGATTCTACAAAAAGATTGTTTCAAAACTTCTCTACCATAAGTAAGGTTCAAATCTGTTAGGTGAATGCACAGATTAGAAAGTTGTTTCACAGAATGCTTCTGTGTAGTTTTTATTTGAAGATACACCTTTTTCCTCGATTGCCCTCAAAACGATCCAAATGTCCAGATGCAGATTCTACAAATAGAGTGCTTCAAAACTGCTCAATCAAAAGTAAGGTTCAACTCAGTTAGCCGAATGCACAGATCAGAAAGAAATTTCACATAATGCTTCCGTGTAGTTTTTAGGGGAAGGTATTTCTTTTTTCACAGTAGGCCTCAATATTCTCCAAATGTCCAATTGCAGATTCGACAAATAGCATGTTTCAAAACTGCTCAATCGAAAAGTAAGGTTAAACTCTATTAGTTGAATGCACAGATCATAAAGAAGTTTCACTGAATGCTTCTGTGTAGTTTTTAGGGGAATATATTTCTGTTTTCACCAAGTGCCTCAATGTTCTCCAAAAGTCCACTTGCAGATTCTACAAAAAGAATGTTTCAAAACTGCTCAAACAAAAGTAATGTTCAAATCTGTTAGTTGAATGCGCAGAATACAAAGAAGTTTCACAGAATGCTTCTGTGTAGTTTTTATTTGCAGATATTCCTATTTCCATGATAGGCCTCAAAGCGCTCCAATTGTCCACTTGCAGTTTATAAAGAAAGAGTGTTTCAAAACTGCTCATTCAAAAGTAAGGTTAAACTCTGTTAGTTGAATGCACAGATGAGAAAGAAGTTTCACAGAATGCTTCCATGTAGTTTTTATTGGAAGATATTTTTTTTTCACCATAATCCTCAGTGTTCTTCAAATGTCCACTTGCAGATTCTAAAGAAAGTGTGTTTCAAAACTGCTCGATCAAAAGTCAGTTTCAACTCTGTTTGTTGAATGGACAGATCAGAAAGAAGTTTCACAGAATGCTTCTGTGTAGTTTTTATGGGAAGATATTTCGTTTTTCACCGTAGGCCTCTATGTACTCCAAATGTCCACTTGCAGATTCTACAAATAGAGTGTTTCAAAACTGCTCAATGAAAAGTAAGGTTCAACTCTATTAGTTGAATGCACAGATTGGAAAGAAGTTTCACAGAATGCTTCCGTGTAGTTTTTAGAGGAAAATATTTCATTTTTCACCGTAGGCCTCAATGTTCTCCAAATGACCACATGCAGATACTACTAATAGAGTGTTTCAAAACTGTTCAATCAAAACTGAGGTTAAGTTCGGTTAGTTGAATGCACAGATGAGAAAGAAGTTTCACAGAATGCTTCTGTGTAGTTTTTATTTGAAGAAATTTCTTTTTACACAATAGGCCTCAAAGCGCTCCAAAAGTTCACTTTTAGTTCATACAGAAAGAGTGTTTCAATCTCCCCAATCAAAATAAAGGTTCAGCACAGTGAGATGAATGCAGATAATAGAAAAAAAATTCACAAAATTATTCTGTGTAGTTTTTAGTTGAAAATATTTCGTTTTTCAACACAGGCCTCCAATATCTCCAAATGTCCACTTGCAGATTCTACAAAAAGAGTGTTTGAAAAACGCTCAATCAAAAGAATTGTTCTACTCTGTTAGATGAATGCACAGATCAGAAAGTAGTTTCACAGAATGCTTTGATGTAGTTTTATGGGGAAGATATTTTGTTTTACACCGTATGCCTCAATATTCTCCAAATATCCCCTTGCAGATTCTACAAAAAGGGTGTTTCAAAACAGCTCAATCAAAACAAAGTTTCAACTCAGTGAAATGAATGCACAGATCAGAAAGTAGTTTCACAGAATGCTTCTGTGTTGTTTTTATTTGAAGAGATACCTTTTTCCACGATAGGCCTCAATGTTCTCCAAATGGCCACATGTAGATTCTACAAATAGAGTGTTTCAAAACTGCTCAATCAAAAGTAAGGTTAAACTCTGTTGGTTGAATGCACAGATCAGACAGAAGTTTCACAGAATGCTTCCGTGTAGTTTTTATTTGAAGGTATTCCTTTTTCCACGATAGGCCTCAAAGCGCTCCAAAGGCCACTTGCAGTTTATATGGAAAGAGTTTTTCAAAACTACCCAATCGAAAGAAAGGTTCAACACTGTGAGATGAATGCAGAGAATAGAAAGAAATTTCACAGAAGTATTCTGTGTACTTTCTACTTGAAGATATTTCGTTTTTCACCATATGCCTCAAAGATCTCCTAATGTCCATTTGCAGATTCTACAAAAAGAGTGTTTAAAAACTGCTCAATCAAAAGTAAGGTTCAACTCTGTTAGCTGAATGCACAGATCAGAAGGAAGTTTCACAGAATGCTTTCATGTAGTTTTAAGGGGAAGATATTTCGTTTTACATTGTATGCCTCAATATTCTCCAAATATCCCCTTGCAGATTCTGCAAAAAGAGTGTTTCAGAACAGCTCAATAAAAAGAAAGGTTCAACTCAGTGAGATGAATGCACACATCAGAAAGTAGTTTCACAGAATGCTTCTGTGTAGTTTTTATAGGAAGATATACCTTTTTCCACGATAGGCCTCTATGTTCTCCAAATGTCCACTAGCAGATTCTACAAATAGAGTGTTTCAAAACTGCTCAGTCAAAAGAAAGGTTCTACTTTGTGAGACGAATTAACAGAATAGTAAGAAGTTTCACAGAATGCTTCTGTGTAGTTTCTATGGGAAGATATTTCGTCTTTCACCGTAGGCCTCCAAATGTTCTCCAAATGTCCACTTGCAGATTCTACAAATAGAGTGTTTCTAAACTGCTCAATCAAAAGTAAGGTTCAAGTCTGTTAGTTGAATGCACAGTTCTGAAAGAAGATTCACAGAATACTTCCGTGTAGTTCTTAGGTGATGATATTTCATTTCTCACCGTAGGCCTCAATGTTCTCCATATGTCCCATTGCATATTCTACAGATAGAGTGTTTCAAAACTGCTCAATCCAAACTGAGGTTCAACTCTGTTAGTTGATTGCACAGATCAGAAAGAAGTTTCACAGATTGCTTCCATGTAGTTTTCTAGGGAAGATATTTCTTATTTCACCATAAGCCTCAATGTTCTCCAAATATCCACTTGCAGATTCTACAAAAAGAGTGTTTCAAAACTGCTCCATCAAAAGTAAAGTTCAACTCTGTCAGTTGAATGAACAGATCAGAAAAAAGTTTCACAGAATGCTTCCATGTAGTTTTCATTTGAAGATACAACTTTTTCCACGATAGGCCTCAAAGGGCTCCAAATCTCCACCTGCAGTTTATACAGAAAGAGTGTTTCAAAATTACCCAATCAAAAGGAAGTTTCAAACTGTGAGATGAATGCAGAGGACAGAAAGAAATTCCGCAGAAGTATTTTGTGTAGTTTTTACTTGAAGACATTTCGTTTTTCACCATAGTCTTCAAAGATCTCCAAATGTCAACCTGCAGATTCTACAAAAAGAGTGTTTAAAAACTGCTGAATTAAAAGAAATGTTCTACTCTGTTAGATGAAAGCACAGATCAGAAAGTAGTTTCACAGAATGCTTCTGTGTAGTTTTAAGGGAAGATATTTCATTTTACAATGGATGCCTGAATATTCTCCAAATATCCTTTTGCAGATTCAACAAAAAGAGTGTTTCAAAAGAAAGGTTCAACTCAGTGAGATGAATGCACAGATCAGAAAGTAGTTCCACACAATGCCTCTGTGTAGTTTTTATTTGAAGATATACCTTTTTCCACGACAGGCCTCAAAGCGCTCCAAATGTCGACTTGCAGATTCTACAAAAAGAGGGTTTCAAAACTGCTCAGTCAAAAGAAAGTTTCTACTTTGTGAGATGAATGAACAGATTAGAAAGAAGTTTCACAGAATGCTTCTGCGTAGTTTTTATGGAAAAATATTTGGTTTTTCACCGAAGGCCTCAATGTTCTCGAAATGTCCACTTGCAGATTCTACAACTAGAGTGTTTCAAAACTACTTGATCAAAAGTAAGGTTCCACTCTGTTAGTTGAATGCACAGATTAGAAAGAAGTTTCACTGAATGCTTCCATGTAGTTTTTAGGGGAAGATATTTCCTTTTTCACAATAGGCCTCAATGTCCTCCAAATGTCCACTTGCAGATTCTACAAATAGAGTGTTTCAAAACTGCTCAATCAAAACTAATTTTAAACTCTGTTAACTGAATGCACAGATCAGAAAGAAGTTTCACAGAATGCTTCCGTATAGTTTTTAGGGGAAGATATTTCATTTTTCACAATAGGCCTCAATGTCCTCCAAATGTCCACTTGCAGATTCTACAAATAGGGTGTTTCAAAACTGCTCAATCAAAACTAATTTTAAACTCTGTGAAGTGAATGCAGAGATCAGAACGAAGTTTCACAGATTGCTTCCATGTAGTTTTTATGGGAAGATATTTCTTATTTCACCTTAGGCCTCAATATTCTCCAAATATCCACTTGCAGATTCTGCAAAAAGAGTGTTCCAAAACTGATCCATCAAAAGTAAGGTTCAACTCTTCTAGTTGAATGCACAGATCAGAAAGAAGTTCCACAGAATGCTTCTGTGTAGTTTTTATTTGAAGATACAACTTTGTCCTCGATAGGCCGCAAAGCGCTCCAAATGTCCACTTGCAGTTTATACAGAAAGAGTGTTTCAAAAGTACCCAATCAAAAGAAAGGTTGAGCACTGTGAGATGAATGCAGAGACTAGAAAGAAATTTGACAGAAGTATTCTGTGTAGTTTTTACTTGAAGACATTTCGTTTTTCACCATAGGCCTCAATGATCTCCAAATGTCCACTTGCAGATTCTACAAAAAGAGTGTTTCAAAACTGCTCAATCAAAAGAAATGTTCTCCTCTGTAAGATGAATGCACAGATCAGAAAGTAGTTTCACAGAATGCTTCTGTGTAGTTTTAAGGGAAGATATTTCGTTTTACACCGTATGCCCAAATATTCTCCATATATCTTTTTGCAGATTTGACAAAAAGAGTGTTTCAAAACAGCTAAATCAAAAGAAAGGTTCAACTCAGTGAGATGAATGCACAGGTCAGTAAGTAGTCCCACAGAATGCTTCAGTGTAGTTTTTATTTGAAGATATACATTTTTCCATGATACGAATCAAAGCGCTCCAAATGTCCCCTTGCAGATTCTACAAAAAGAGTGTTTCAAAACTGCTCCATCTAAAGAAAGGTTCTACTTTGTGAGATGAATGAACAGAATAGAAAGAAGTTTCACAGAATGCTTTTGTGTACTTATTTCTGGAAGATATTTCATTTTTCACCGTAGGCCTCAATGTTCTCCAAATGTCCACTTGCAGATTATACAAATAGAGTGTTTCAAAATGGCTCAATCAAAAGCAAGGTTCAACTCTGTTAGTTGAATGCACAGATTAGAAAGAAGTTTCACAGAATGCTTCTGTGTAGTTTTAAGGGCAAGATATTTCGTTTTTCACAATAGGACACAATGTTCTCCAAATGTCCACTTGCAGATTCTACAAATAGAGTGTTTCAAAACTGCTCAATCAAAACTAAGATTAAACTCTATTAGTTCAATGCACAGATCAGAAAGAAGTTTCACAGAATGCTTCCGTATAGTTTTTAGGGGAAGATATTTCGTTTTTCACCGTAGGCCTCAATGTTCTCTATATACCCAATTGCAGATTCTACAAAAAGTGTATTTGTAAACTACTCAATCAATACAAACGTTCAACTCCATTACATGAATGCCCAGAACAGGAGGTAGTTTCACAGAATACTTCTGTGTAGTTTTAAGGGGAAGATATTTCGTTTTTCACCGTAGGCCTCAATGTTCTCCAAATGTCCACATGCAGATTCTACAAATAGAGTGTTTCAAAACTGCCCAATCAAAAGTAAGTTTCAACTCCATTAGTAGAATGCACAGATCAGAAAGAATTATCAAAGAATGCTTCCTTGTAATTTTTATGGGAAGATATTTCCTTTTTCACTGGAGGCCACAATATTCTCCTAATATCCGCTTGCAGATTCTACAAAAAGAGTGTTTCAAAACTGCTCCATCAACAGAAATGTTCTACTCTGTGAGATGAATGCACGGATCAGAAAGCAGTTTCACAGAATGCTTCTGTGTAGTTTTACGGGTAAGTTATTTTGTTTCACACCGTATGCCTCAATATTCTCCAAATATCCCCTTTCAGATTCTACAGAAAGAGTGTCTCAAAACAACTCAATCAAAAGAAAGGTTCATCTCAGTGAGTTGAATGCACAGATCAGAAGGTAGTTTCACAGATTGCTTCTTTGTAGTTTTAATTTGAAGATACACCTTTTTCCATGATAGGCCACAAAGCGCTCAAAATGTCCACTTGCAGATTCTACAAACAGAGTGTTTCAAAACTGCTCAGTCAAAAGAAAGGTTCTGCTTTGTGAGATGAATGAACAGAATAGAAAGAAGTTTCACAGAATGCTTCTGTGTAGTTTTTATGGGAAGATTTTTCGTTTTTTGCCGTACATCTCAATGTTCTCCAAATATCCACTTGCAGTTTATACAGAAAGAGTGTTTCAAAACTGCTCAATCAAAGGTAAGTTTCAACTCTGTTAGTTGAAAGCAAAGATCAGAAAGTAGTTGCACAGAATGCTTCCGTGTAGTTTTTATTTGAAGATATTCCTTTTTCCACGATAGGCCTCAAAGTGCTCCAAATGTCCACCTGCAGTTTTTACAGAAAGACTGTTTCAAAACTACCCAATCGAGAGAAAGTTTCAACTCACTGAAGTGAATGCACAGATCAGAAAGATTTTTCAGGGAATGCATCTGTGTAGTTTTTATTTGAAGATATTCCTTTTTTCCACGAATGGCCTCAAAGCGCACCAAATGCCCACTTGCAGATTCTACAAAAAGAGAGTTTCAAAACTGCTCAATTTAAAGAAAGGTTCTACTCTATGAGATGAATGAACAGAAGAGAAAGAAGTTTCACAGAATGATTCTGTGTAGTTTTTATGGGAAGATATTTTGTTTTTCATCGTAGGCCCGAAGGTTCTCCAAATGTCCACATGCAGATTCTACAAAAAGTGTGTTTGAAAACTGCTCAGTCAAAGTTAGGTTCACCTCTGTTAGACGAATCCACAGATCAGCAAGATTTTTCACAGAATGTTTCCGTGTCATTTTTATGGGAAGATATATGTTTTTTCACCTGGGCCTCAATGCTCTATAAATGTCCCATAGCAGTTTCTATGAAAAGCATGTTTCAAAGCTGCACAATCAAAAGAAAGATTCCAATCTCTGAGATGAATGCACAGTTCATAAAGAAGATTCACAGATTACTTCTGTGTAGTTTTTATTTGAAGATATTCCTTTTTCCACGACAGGTGTCAAAGCGCTCCAAATGTCCACTTGCAGTTTATACAGAAAGAGTGTTTCAAAACTACTCAATCGAAAGAAAGGTTCAACTCTGTGAGATGAATGCACAGAATAGAAAGAAAATTCACAGAAGTATTCTGTGTAGTTTTTAATTGAAGATATTTCCTTTTTTTCACCATAGGAATCAAAGATCTCCAAATGTCCACTTGCAGATTCTACACAAAGAGTGTTTCAAAACTGCTGAATCAAAAGAAATGTTGTACTCTGTTAGATGAATGCACAGATAAGAAATATGTTTCACAGAATGCTTCTGCATAGTTTTTATGGGAAGATATTTCGTTTTTCACTGTAGGCCTCAATGTTCTGCAAATATGCACTTGCAGATTCTACAAAAAGAGTGTTTCAAAACAGCTCAACCAAAATAAACGTTCAACTCAGTGAAATGAATGCACAGATCAGAAAGCAGTTTCACAGAATTCTTCTGTGTAGTTTTTATTTGAAGATATTCTTTTTCCACGAAAGGCCGCATAGCACTCCAAATGTCCACTTGCAGTTTATACAGAAAGAGTGTTTCAAAATTCCTCAATCAAAAGTAAGGTTCAAATCTGTTAGTTGAATGCACAGATCAGAGAGAAGTTTCACTGAATGCATCTGTGTAGTTTCCATGTTAAGATATTTCTTTTTTCACCCTAGGCCTCAATGCTCTATAAATGTTGAATTGCAGATTCTATAGAAAGGGTGTTTCAAAACTGCTCAATCAAAAGAAACTTTCCACTGTGTGAGATGAATGAACAGAATAGAAAGAAGTTTCACAGAATGCTTCTGTGTAGTTTTTATGGGAAGATATTTCTTTTTTCACCATAGGCCTCAATGTTCTCAAAATGTCCTATTGCGGATTCCACAAAAAGAGATTTTCAAAACTGCTCAATCAAAAGTAAGGTTCCACTCTGTTAGTTGAAAGCATAGAGCAGAAAGAAATTTCACAGAATGCTTCTGTGTAGTTTTTAAGGGAAGATACTTCTATTATCACCATAAGCCTCAATGCTCTAGAAATGTCCAATTGCAGATACTACGAAAAGCCTGTTTCAAAGCTGCACAATCAAAAGAAAGTTTCCACTCTCTGAGATGAATGCAGAGTTCATAATGAAGTTTCACAGATTACTTCTGTGTAGTTTATATTTGAAGATAATCCATTTTCCACGATAGGCCACAAAGCGCTCCAAATGTCCACTTGCAGTTTACACAAAAATAGTGGTTCAAAACTGCTCAATCAAAAGAAAGTTTCAACTCTGTGAGATGAATGAAGATAATAGAAAGAATTTCCACAGAAATATTCTGTGTAGTTTTTACTTGCAGATATTTCGTTTTTCATAATAGGCCACAAATATCTCCAAATGTCCACTTTCCAGATTCTACAAAAAGAGAGTTTCAAAACTGCTCAATCAAAAGAAAGGTTCTACTCTGTGAAACGAATGAACAGTAAGGAAAATGTTTCACAAAATGCTTCTGTGTAGTTTTTAGGGAAGATATTTCGTTTTTCACCGTAGGCCTCAATGTTCTCCAAATGTCCACTTAGAGATTCTACAAAAAGAGTGTTTCAAAACTGCTCAATCAAAAGTAAGGTTCAACTCTGTTAGATGAATGCACAGATCAGAAAGTAGTTTCACAGAATGCTTCCGTGTAGTTTTTATGGGAAGATATTTGATTTTTCAACATAGGCCTCAATGCTCTAGAAGTGTCCAACTGCAGATTCTACAAAAAGAGTTTTTCAAAACTGCTCAGTCAAAAGAAAGTTTCTATTCTGTGAGATGAATGAACAGAATAGAAAGAAGATTCACAGAATGCTTCCATGTAGTTTTTATGGGAAGATATTTCATTTTTCACCGTAGGCTTCAATGTTCTCCAAATGTCCAATTGCAGATTCTACAAAAAGAGTGTTTCAAAACTGCTCAATCAAAAGTAAGGTTCAACTCTGTTAGATGAATGCACAGAATAGAAAGCAGTTTCACAGAATGCTTCTGTGTAGTTTTTATTTGAAGATATTCCTTTTTCCATGATAGGCCTCAAAGCACTCCAAATGTCCACTTGCAGATTCTCCAGAAAGAGAGTTTCAAAACTACTGAATCAAAACAAAGGTTCTACTCTGTCAGATGAATGAACAGAAAAGAAAGAAGTTTCACAAAACGCTTCTGTGTAGTTTTTAGGGGAAGATATTTCGTTTTTCACCATAGGCTTCAAAGATCTCCAAATGTCCACTTGATGATTATACAAAATGATTGCTTCAAAACTGCTCAAGCAAAAGTTTCTACTCTGTTAGATGAATTCACAGATCAGAACGAAGTTTCACAGAATGCTTCTGCGTAGTTTTAATTGGAAGACATTTCGTTTTTCACCGTAGGCCTCAATATTCTCCAAATATCCACTTCCAGATTCTACAAAAAGCGTGTTTCAAAACAGCTCAATCAAAGGAAAGTTTCAACTCAGTGAAATGAATGCACAGATCAGAAAGAAGTTTCACAGAATGCTTCTGTGTAGTTTTTATTTGAAGTTATTCCTTTTTCAATGAAAGGCCTCAAAGCTCTCCAAATGTGTACTTGCAGATTCTACAAAAAGAGAGTTTCAAAACTGCTCAATCAAATGAAAGGTTGTACTCTGTGAAATGAATGAACAGAATAGAAAGAAGTTTCACAAAATGCTTCTGTGTAGTTTTTAGGGAAGATATTTCTTTTTTCCCGTAGGCCTCAATGTTCTCCAAATGTCCACTTGCAGATTCTATAAAAAGTGTGTTTCAAAACTGCTCAATCAAAAGTAAGGTTCCACTACTTTAGAGGAATGCACTGGTCAGAGAGAAGTTTCACAGAATACTACCATGTAGTTTTTATGGGAAGATATTTTTCACCATAGACCTCAATGTTCTAGAAATGTCCAATTGCAGATTCTACGAAAGGAGTGTTTCAAAACTGTTAAGTCAAAAGAAAAGTTCTACTATGTGAGATGAATGAATAAAATAGGAAGTAGTTTCACAGAATGCTTCTGTGTAGTTTTAATGGGAAGATATTTTGTTTTACACCGTATGTCTCAATGTTCTCCAAATATCCACTTGCAGATTCTACAAAAAGAGTGTTTCAATACTACTCAATCAAAAGTAAGCTTCAAATCTGTGAGACGAATGAACAGAATAGAAAGAAGTTTCACAGAATGCTTCTGTGTAGTTTTTATAGGAAGATATTTCCTTTTTCACTGTAGGCCTAAATGCTCTCCAAATGTCCAATTGCAGATTCTACAAAAAGAGTTTTTCAAATCTGCTCAATCAAAAGTGAGTTTCAACTCTGTTAGGTGAATGCACAGATCAGAAAGAAGTTTCACAGAATACTTTCGTGTAGTTTTTATGGGAAGATATTTCTTTTTTCACCATAGGCCTCAATGCTATAGAAATGTCCAATTGCAGATTCTAGGAAAAGAGTGTTCCAAAACTGCGCAGTCATAAGAAAGGTTCTATTCTGTGAGATGAATGAATGAAATAGAAAGAAGTTTCACAGAATGCTTCCGTGTAGTTTTTATGGGAAGATATTCCTTTTTTCACCTTAGGCCACAATGCTCTAGAAATGTCCAATTGCAGAGTCGACGAAAAGAATGTTTCAAAACTGCTCAGTCAAGAGAAAGGTTCTACTCTGTGAGATGAATGAACACAATAGAAAGAAATTAAACACAATGCTTCTGTGTAGTTTTTCTGGGGAGATATTTCGTTTTTCACTGTAGGCCTGATTGTTCTCCAAATATCCAATTGCAGATTCTACAAAAGGGTGTTTAAAAACTGCTCAATGTAAAGTAAGGTTCAACTCTGTTTGTTGAATGCACACATCAGAAAGAAGTTTCACAGAATGCTTCTGTGTAGTTTTTATGGGAATATATATCTTGTTTCACCATAGGCCTCAATGCTCTAGAAATGCCCAATTGCAGATTCTACGAAAAGCCTGTTTCAAAGCTGCAGATTCAAAACAAAGTTTCCGATCTCTGAGATGAATGCACGATTCATAATAAAGTTTCATAGATTACTTCTGTGTACTTTATATTTGAAGATATTCCATTTTCCACATTAGGCCTGAAAGCACTCCAAATGTCCACTTGCAGTTTATACATAAAGAATGTTTCAAAACTGCACAATGAAAAGAAAGTTTCAACTCTGTGAGATAAATGAACAGAATAGAAAGAAGTTTCACAAAATGCTTCTGTGTAGTTTTTAGGGGAAGATATTTCGTTTTTCGCCGTAGGCCTCAATGTTCTCCAAATGTCCACTTGCAGATTCTACAAAAAGAGTGTTTCAAAACTGCTCAATCAAAAGTAAGGTTCAACTCTGCTGGTTGAATGCACAGATCAGAAAGAAGTTTCAAGGAATGATTCTGTGTAGTTTTTATTTGAAGATATTCCTTTTTCCACAATAGGCCTCAAAGCACTCCAAATGTCCACCTGCAGTTGATACCAAAAGAGTGTTTCAAAACTGATCAATCAAAAGAAAGGTTCAACTCTGTGAGATGAATGCACAGAAAAGAAAGAATTTCCACAGGAGTGTTCTGTGCAGTTTTTACTTGAAGATATTTCGTTTTTCACCGTAGTTCTCAATGTTCTCCAGATGTCCACTTGCAGATCCTTCAAAAACAGTTTTTCAAAAGTGCTCAATCAAAAGTAAGGTTCAACTCTGTTAGATGAATGCACAGATCAGGAAGAAGTTTCACAGAATGCTTCCGTGTAGTTTTACGGGAAGATAGATATTTGATTTTTCACCCTAGGCCTCAATGCTCTGCAAATGTCCAGTTGCGGTTTCTACGAAAAGCCTGTTTCAAAGCTGCACATTCAAAAGTAAGGTTCCACTCTCTGAGATGAATGCACAGTTCATAAAGGGGATTCACTAATTACTTCTCTGTACTATTTATTTGAAGATAATATTTTTACCACGATAGGCCACAAAGCGCTGCATATGTCCCCTTGCAGTTTATACAGAAAGAATGTATCAAAACTACTGAATCAAAAGAAAGGTTCAACACTGTGAGATGAATGCAGCATATACGAAGAAATTTCACAGAAGTATTCTGTGTAGTTTTTACTGGAAGATATTTCGTTTTTCACCATAGGCCTCAAAGATCTCAAAATGTCCACTTGTAGATTCTACAGAAAGAGTGTTTCAAAAGTGCTCAATAAAAAGTAATGTTCTACTCTGTTATATGGAAGCACAGATCAGAAACGAGTTTCACAGAATACTTCTGCATAGTTTTCATGGGAAGATATTTCCTTTTTCACCATAGGGCTCAATGTTCTCCAAATATACACTTGCAGATTATACAAAAAGAGTGTTTCAAAACAGCTCAATCAAAAGAAATGTTCAACTCAGTGAGATGAATGCACACATCAGAAAGAAGTTTCACAGAATGCTTCTGTGTAGTTTTTATTTAAAGATAAACCATTTTCAACGACAGGCCTTAAAGCGCTCCAAATGTCCACTTGCAGATTTTGCAAAAAGAGTGTTTCAAAACTGCTCAGTCAAAAGAAAGGTTCTACTCTGTGAGATGAAAGAAAAGAATAGAAAGAAGTCTCACAGACTGCTTCTGTGTAGTTTTTAAGGGAAGATATTTCGTTTTTCACCGTAGGCCTCAATATTCTCCAAATGTCCAATTGCAGATACTACAAAAAGAGTGTTTCAAAACTGCTCAATCAAAAGTAAGGTTCAACTCTGTTAGATGAATGCACAGGTCAGAAAGAAGTTTCACAGAATGCTTCTCTGTAGTTTTCATTTGAAGATATTCCTTTTTCCACGATTGGCCTCAAAGCGCTCCAAATGTCCACATGCAAATAATACAAAAAGAGAGTTTCAAAACAGCTCAATCAAAAGAAACGTTCTACTCTGCGAGATGAGTGATCAGAATGTAAAGAAGTTCCACAAAATGCTTCTGTGTAGTTTTTAGGGGAAGATATTTCGTGTTCAACATTGGATTCAATGTTCTCCAAATGCCCACCTGCAGATTCTACAAAAAGATTGTTTCAAAACTGCTCAATCAAAAGTACGGTTCAACTCTGTTAGATGAATGCACAGATCAGAAAGACATTTCACATGGTTCTTCCATGTAGTTTTTATGGGAAGATATTTCAATTTCAACCTAGGCCACAATGCTCTAGAAATATCCAATTGCATATTCTACAAAAAGAGTGTTTCAAAACTGCTCAGGCAAAAGAAAGCTTCTACTCTGTGAGTTGAATGAATACAATAGAAAGTATTCTCACAGAATGCTTCTCTGTAGTTTTTAGGGGAAGATATTTCATTTTTCACCATAAGCCTCAATGTTCTCCAAATGTCCACTTGCAGATTCTACAACAATAGTTTTTCAAAACTGCTTAATCAAAAGTAAGGTTCAACTCTGTTAGTTGAATGCACAGATCAGAAAGAAGTTTCACAGAATGATTCCGTGTAGTTTTTAGGGGAAGATATTTCGTTTTTCACAATAGGCCTCAAAGTTCTCAAAATGTCCACTTGAAGATTCTACAAATAGAGTGATTCGAAACTGCCAAATCAAAACTAAGGTTAAATTCTGTTAGTTGAATGCACAGATCAGAGAGAAGTTTCACAGAATGCTTCCTTGTTGTTTTTATGGGAAGATATTTCTTTTTCACCATAGGCCTCAAAGATCTCCAAATGTCCACTTGCAGATTCTACAAAAAGAGTGTTTCAAAAAGGCTCAGTCAAAAGAAATGTTCTACTTTGTGAGATGAATGAACAGAATAGAAAGAAGTTTCACAGAATGTCTCTGTGTAGTTTTTAGGGGAAGATATTTGGTTTTTCACTGTAGGTTTAAATGTTCTCCAAATGTCCACTTGCAGACTCAAAAAAAAGTGTGTTTCAAAACTGCTAAATCAAAAGAAAAGTACTACTCTGTTAGATGAATCCACAGATCAGAAAGTAGTTTCACAGAAAGCTTCTGTGTAGTTTTAAGGGGAGGATAATTCGTTTTACACTGTATGCCTCAATATTCTGCAAATATCCACTTGCAGATTCTACAAAAAGAGTGTTTCAAAACAGCTCAATCAAAAGAAAGGTTCAACTCAGTGAGATGAATGCACAGATCAGAAAGTAGTTTCAGAGAATGCTTCTGTGTAGTTATAAGGGGAAGATATTCCGTTTTGCACCGTATGCCAAAATATTCTCCAAATATCCCTTTGCAGATACTACAAAAAGAGTGTTTCAAAACAGCTCAATCAAAAGAAAGGTTCAACTCAGTGGGATGAATGCACAGATCAGAAAGCAGTTTCACAGAATGCTTCTGTGTAGTTTTAAGGGGAAGATATTTCGTTTACACCCTATGCCAAAATATTCTCCAAACGTCCCTTTGCAGATACTACAAGAAGAGTGTTTCAAAACAGCTCAATCAAAAGAAAGGTTCAACTCAGTGGGATGAATGCACAGATCAGAAAGTAGTTTCACAGAATGTTTCTGTGTAGTTTTTATTTGAAGGTATACCTTATTCGACGACAGGCTTCAAATCGCTCCAAAAGTCCACCTGATGATTCTACAAAAAGAGTGTTTCAAAACTTAGTCAAAAGAAAGGTTCTAAATTGTGAGATGAATAAACAGAATAGAAAGAAGTTTCACAGAATGCTTCTGTGTAGTTTTCATGGGAAGATACTTCTTTTTTCACCCTTGGCCTTAATGTTCTCCAAATGTCCACTTGCAGATTCTACAAAAAGAGTGTTTCAAAACTGCTCCATCAAAAGTATGGTTAAACTCTGTTAGTTGAATGCACAGATCAGAAAGAAGTTTCACAGAATGCCACTTTATAGTTTTTAGGGGAAGATATTTCTTTTTTCACAGTAGGCCTCAATGTTCTCCAAATGTCCATTTGCAGATTCTAAAAAAAGAGTGTTTCAAAACGGCTCAATCAAAAGTAAGATTCAACTCTGTTAGGTGAAAGCACAGATCAGAAAGAAGTTTCACAGACTGCTTCTGTGTAGTTTTTATTTGAAGATATTCCTTTTTCCAGGATGGGCCTCAAAGGACTCCAAATGTCCACTGGCAGTTTATACAGAAAGAGTGTTTCAGAATGCTCAATCCAAAGTAAGGTTAAACTCTGTTAATTGAATGCACAGGTCAGAAAGAATTTTCGCAGAGTGCTTCCGTGTAGTTTTAGGGGAAGATATTTCTTTTTTCACCGTAGGCCTCAAATTTCTCTAAATGTCCACTTGAAGATTCTACAAATAGAGTGTTTCAAAACTGTTCAATCAAAACTAAGTTGAAACTCTGTTAGTTCAATGCAAAGATAAGAAAGATTTTTCACAGAATGCTTCTGTGAAGTTTATATGGGAAGATATATCTTTTTCCACAACAGGCCTCAAATTTCTTCAAATGTCCACTTGCAGATTCTACAAATAGAGTGTTTCAAAACTGCTCCATCAAAAGTAAGGTTCAACTCTGTTAATTGAATGCACAGATCAGAAAGAAGTTTGACAGAATGCTTCCGTGTAGTTTTTAGGGGAAGATATTTCTTTTTTCACCATAAGCCTCAATTTTCTGTAAATGTCTACTTGCAGATTCTACAAACAGAGTGTTTAAGAACTGCTCCATCAAAAGTAAGGTTCAAATCCGCTAGTTGAATACACAGAGCAGAAAGAAGTTTCACAGAATGTTTCTGTGCAGTTTTTAGTGGAAGATATTTCATTTTTCACCATAGGCTTCAAAATTCTCCAAATGTCCACTTGCAGTTTATATAGAAAGTGTGTTTCAAAATTGCTCAATCAAAAGTAAGGTTCAACGCCATTAGTTGAATGCACAGATCAGAAAGAAGTTTCACAGAATGCTTCCGTGCAGTTTTTAGGGGAAGATATTCCTTTTTTGACCATAGGCCTCATTGTTCTCCAAATGTAAACTTGCAGATTCTACAAAAAGAGTGTGTCAAAACTGCTCAATCAAAAGTAAGGTTCAACTCTGTTATTTGAGTACACAGATCAGAAAGAAGTTTCGCAGAATGCTTCTGTATAGTTTTTATTTGAAGATATTCCTTTTCCCACAATAGGCCTCAAAGAACTCCAAATGTCCACTTGCAGTTTATACAGAAAGAGTGTATCAAAACTGCTCAATCAATAGTAAGGTTTAACTCTGTTAGTTGAATGCACAGGTCAGAAAGAAGTTTCACATAATGCTTCCATGTAGTTTTAGGGGAAGATATTTCGTTTTTCACCGTAGGCCTCAATGTTCTCCAAATGTCGACCCACAGATTCTACAAATAGAGTGTTTCAAAACTGCTTAATCAAAACTAAGGTTAAACTCTGTTGGTTTAATGCCAAGATCAGAAAGAAGATTCACAGAATGCTTCTGCGTAGTTTTTATGGGAAGATATATCTTTTTCCATGATAGGCCTCAATGTTCTCTAAATGTCCACTTGCAGATTCCACAAATAGAGTGTTTCAAAACTGCGCAATCAAAAGTAAGGTTAAACTCTGTTCCTTGAATGCACATTTCAGAAGGGAGATTCACAGAATGCTTCCATGTAGTTTTTAGGGGAAGATATTTCGTTTCACACTGAAGGCCTCAATGTTCTCCATATGTCCCCCTGCAGATTCTACAAATAGAGTGTTTCAAAACTGCTCAATCAAAACTAAGGTTCAACTCTGTTAGTTGAATGCACAGATCAGAAGGAAGTTTTTCAGAATGCTTTCATGTAGTTTTTACTGGGAGATATTTCTTTTTTCACCACAGGCCTCAATGTTCTCCAAATTTCCACTTGCAGAATCTACAAATAGATTGTTTCAAAACTGCTCAATCAGAAGTAAGGTTCAACTCTGTTAGTTGAATGCACACATCAGAAAGAAGTTTCACAGAATTCTTCTGTCTAGTTTTTAGGGGAAGATGTTTCGTCTTTCACCGTAGGCCTCAATGTTCTGCAAAAGTCCACTTTCAGATTCTACAAATACAGTGTTGCAGATCTGTTCCATCGAAAGGAAGGTTCAACTCCATTAGTTGAATGCACAGATGAGGAAGAAGTTTCACAGAATGCTTCCATGTCATTTTTAGGGGATGATATTTCGTTTTTCACCATAGGCTTCAAACTTCTCCTAATGTCCACTTGCAGTTTATACAGAAAGAGTGTTTCAAAACTGCTCTATCAAAAGTAAGGTTAAACTATGTTAGTTGAATTCACAGATCAGAAAGAAGTTTCACAGAATGCTTCCGAGAAGTGTTTGGGGAAGATATTTCTTTTTGCACCGTAGACTTCAATTTTCTCCAAATGTCCACTTGCAGATACTACAAATAGATTGTTTCAGAACTGTTCCATCAAAAGTAGGATTCAATTCCGTTACTTGAATGAACAGATCAGAAACAAGTTTCACAGAATGCTTCTGTGTAGTTTTTATTTGAAGATATTCCTTTTTCCATGATAGGCCTCAAACCGTTCAAATGTCCACCTGCAGTTTACACAGAAAGAGTGTTTCAAAAATGCTAAAGAAAAAGTAAGGTTCAAGTCTGTTAGTTCAATGCACAGATCAGAAAGAAGTTTCACAGAATACTTCCGTGTTGTTTTTAGAGGAAGATTCTTCTTTTTTCACCATAGGCCTCAATGTTCTCCATATGTCCCCTTACAGATTATACAAACAGAGTGTTTCAAAACTGATCAATCAAAAGTAAGGTTCAACTCTGTTAGTTGAATGCATGGATCAGAAAGAAGTTTCTCAGAATGCTTCCGTGTAGTTTCTAGGGGAAGATTTTTTTTTTTCACCGTACGCCTCAACATACTCAAAATGTCCACTTGCAGATTCTACAAATAGAGTCTTTCAAAACTGCTCAATCAAAAGTAAGATTCAATTCTGTTGGCTGAATGCGCAGATAAGAAACAATTTTTACAGAATGCTTCTGTGTAGTTTTTAGGGGAACATATTTCTTTTTTCACCATAGGCCTCAATATTCTTCAAATTTCCACTTGCAGATTCTACAAAAAGAGTGTTTCAAAACTGCTCAATCAAAAGTAAGGTACAACTCTATTAGTTGAATGCACAGAAAGAAAAAAGTTTCACAGAATGTTTCTCTGTAGTTTTTATTGGAACATATACCTTTTTCCCCAATAGGCCTCAAAGCACTCCAAATGTCCACTTGCAGATTATACAGAAAGAGTGTTTCATAACTGCTCAATCAAAAGTAAGGTTCAACCTGTTAGTTGAATGCACACATCAGAAAGAAGTTTCACCGAATGCTTCTGTGTATTTTTTATTTGAAGATATTACTTTTTCCATGATAGGCCTCAAAGCGCTCCAAATGTCCACTTCCAGTTTACACAGAAAGAGTGTTTCAAAGCTGCTCAATCAAAAGTAAGGTTCAAATCTGTTAGTGGAATGCACGGATCAGAAAGAAGTTTCACAGAATTCTTCCGCATAGTTTTTAGGGGTAGATAATTGTTTTTTCACGTTAGGCCTCAATGTTCTCCAAATGTCCACTTGCAGATTCTACAAAAAGAGTGTTTCAAAGCTACTCAATCAAAAGTAAGTTTCAGTTCTCTTTGTTGAATCACAAATAAGAAAGAAGTTTCACAGAATGCTTCTGTGTATTTTTTATTTGAAGATATTTCTTTTTCAACGATAGGCCTCAAATCGCTCCAAATGTCCACTTCCACTTTATATAGAAAGAGTGTTTCAAAACTGCTCAATCAAAGTAAGGTTAAACTCTGTTAGTTTAATGCACAGATCAGAAAGAGGTTTCACGGAATGCTTCCCTGTAGTTTTTAGGGGAAGATATTTCTTTTTTCACCATCGACCTTAATGTTCTCCAAAGGTCCACTTGCAGATTCTACAAAAAGGTGTTTCAAAACTGTTCAATCAAAAGTAAGATTCAACTCTGTTAGTTGAATGCACAGATCAGAAAGAACTTTCACAGAATGCTTCTGCGTAGTTTTTATTTGAAGATATTCCATTTTCAACGTTAGGCCACAAAGCGCTAGAAATGTCCACTTGCTGTTTATACAGAAAGAGTGTTTCAAAACTGCTCAATCAAAACTAAGGTTCTACTCTGTTAGTTGAATGCACAGATCAGAAAGAAGTTTCACAGAATACTTCTGTTTAGTTTTTATTTGAAGATATTCCTTTTACCACGATAGGCCTCAAATCACTCCAAATGTCCACTTGCAGATTCTACAAGAAGAGTGTTTCAAAACTATGCAATCAAAAGTAATGTTCAACTCCGTTAGTTGAATGTACAGATCAGAAAGAAGTTTCACAGAAAGCTTCCGTGCAGTTTTTAGGGGAAGATATTTCGTTTTTCACCGTAGGCCTCAGTGTTCTGCAAATGTCCACTTGCAGTTTATACAGAAAGAGTGTTTCAAAACTGCTCAATCCTATGTAAGGTTAAACTCTGTTAGTTGAATGCACAGATCAGAATGAAGTTTCACAGAATGCTTCTGTGTAGTTTTTATTTGAAGATATTCCTTTTTCAACGATTGGCCTGAAAGTGCTACAAATGTCCACTTGCAGTTTACATTGAAAGAGTGTTTCAAAAATGCTGAATAAAAAGTAAGGTTCAACTTTGTTAGTTGAATGCACAGATCAGAAAGAAGTTGCACAGATTTCATCCATGTCGTTTTTAGGGGAAGGTATTTCTATTTTCACCATAGTCCTCAATGTTCCCCAAATGTCCACTTGCAGATACTACAAAAAGTGTTTTTCCAAAATGCCCAATCAAAAGTTAGGTTCAATTCTGTTAGTTGAATGAACGGATCAGAAAGAAGTTTCACATAATGCTTCCATGCAGATTTTAGAGGAAGATATTTCGTTTTTCACCATAGGCCTCAGTGTTCTCCAAATGTCCACTTGCAGTTTATAGAGAAAGAGTGTTTCAAAACTGCACAATCAAAAGTAAGTTTAAATTCTGTTAGATGAATGCACAGATCAGAAAGAAGTTGCACAGAATGCTTCCATGTAGTTTTTAGGGAAGATATTTCTTTTTTCACCAAAGGCCTCAATGTCCTCCAAATGTCCACTTACAGATTCTACAAATTGAGTGCTTCAAAACTGCTCAATCAAATATAAGGTTAAACTCCGTTAGTAGAATGCACAGATCAGAAAGAAGTTTCACAGAATGCTTCTGTTCCGTTTTTATTTGAAGATATTCCTTTTTCCACAATATGCCTCAAAGCGCTCCAAATGTCCAATTGCAGTTTATACAGAAAGAGTGTTTCAAAACTGCTCAATCAAATGTAAGGTTATACTCTGTTACTTGAATGCACAGATGAGAAAGAAGTTTCACAAAATGCTTCTGTGTAGTTTTTATTTGAATATATTCCTTTCTCAATGATAGGCCTCAAAGCGCTCCAAATGTCGACTTGCAGTTTATACTGAAAGAGTGTTTCAAAAGTGCTCAATCAAAAGTAAGGTTCAACTCTGTTAGTTGAATGCACAGATGAGAAAGAAGTTTCACAGAATGCTTCCATGTAGTTTTTAGCAGAAATTATTTCTTTTTTCACAATCGACGTCACTCTTCTCCAAATTTCCACTTGCAGATTCTACAAATAGAGTGTTTCAAAACTGTTCAATCAAAAGTAAGGTTCAACTCTGTTAGTTGAATGCACAGATCTGAAAGTAGTTTCACAGAATGCTTCCATGTAACTTTTAAGGGAAGATATTTCTTTTATCATCATCGACCTCAATGTTCTCCAAATGTCCACTTGCTGATTCTACAAAAAGAGTGTTTCAAAACTGCTCAATCAATAGTAAGTTTCAACTGTGTTAGTTGAATGCACAGATCAGAAGGAAGTTTCACAGAGTGCTTCCGTGTAATTTTTAGGGGAAGATATTTATTTTTTCTTTTTTTTTTTTGAGACGGAGTCTCGCTCTGTCACCCAGGCTGGAGTGCGGTGGCGCGATCTCGGCTCACTGCAAGCTCCACCTCCTGGGTTCATGCCATTCTCCTGCCTCAGCCTCTCCGAGTAGCTGGGACTACAGGCACCCGCCACCACGCCCGGCTAATTTTTTTTTTGTATTTTTAGTAGAGACGGGGTTTCACCATGGTCTCGATCTCCTGACCTTGTGATCCGCCCGCCTCGGCCTCCCAAAGTGCTGGGATTACAAGCGTGAGCCACTGCGCCCAGCCCGATATTTATTTTTTCACCATAGGCCTCAATTTTCTCCAAATGTCCATTTGCAGATTCTTCAAGTAGACTGCTTCAAAACTGCGCAATCAAAAGTAATGTTCAACTCCGTTAGTTGAATGCACAGATCAGAAAGAAGTTTTACAGAATGCTTCCGTACAGTTTTTAGGGGAAGATATTTCGTTTTTCATCATACACCTGAGTGTTCTGCAAATGTCCACTTGCAGTTTATACAGAAAGAGTGTTTCAAAACTGCTCCATCAAATGTAAGATTCAACTCTGTTAGTTGAATGCACAGATCAGAAAGAAGTTTCACACAGTGCTTCCGTGTAGTTTTTAGGGGAAGAAATTTCTTTTTTCACCATGGGCCTCAATGTTCTCCAAATGTCCACTTTCAGATTCTACAAATAGAGTGTTTCAAAACTGCGCAATCTAAAGTAAGTTTCAACTACGTTAGTTGAATGCACAGATCAGAAAGAAGTTTCACAGAATGCTTCAGTGCAGTTTTTAGGGGAGGATATATCGTTTTTCACCGTAGGCCTCAATGTTCTCCAAATGTCCACTTGTAGTTTATATAGAAACAGTGTTTCAAAACTGCTCAATCAAAAGTAAGGTTAAACTCTGTCAGCTGAATGCACAGATCAGAGAGAAGATTCACAGAATGCTTCTGTGTAGTTTTTAGGTGAAGATATTTCTTTTTTCACCATAGGCCTCAATATTCTCCAAATGTCCACTTGCAGATTCTACAAATAGAGTGTTTCAGAACTGCTCAATCAAAAGTAAGTTTCAACTCTGTTAGTTGAATGCACAGATCAGAAAGAAGTTTCACAGAATGCTTCTGTGTAGTTTTTATTTGAAGATATTCCTTTTTCAACGATAGGCCTCAAAGCGCTCCAAATGTCCACTTGCAGTTTATACAGAAAGAGTGTTTCAAAACTGTTCAAACAAAAGTAAGGTTCAACTCCGTTAGTTTAATGCACAGATCAGAAAGAAGTTTCACAAAATGCTTCCATACAGTTTTTAGGGGAAGATATTTTGTTTTTCACCGTAGGCCTCAATGTTCTCCAAATTTTCACTTGCATTTTATAGAGAAACAGTGTTTCTAAACTGCTCAATAAAAAATAAGGTTAAACTCCATTAGTTGAATGGATATATCAGAATGAAGTTTCACAGAACGTTTCCGTGTAGTTTTTAGGGGAAGATATTTCGTTTTTCACCATGGGCCTCAATGTTCTCCAAATGTCCACTTGCAGATTCTACAGAAAGAGTGTTTCAAAACTGCTCAATCAAAAGTAAGGTTCAAATATGTTAGTTGAATGCACAGAACAGAAAGAAGTTTCACAGAATGTTTCTGTGTAGTTTTTATTTGAAGATATTCCTTTTTCAATGATGGGCCTCAAAGCTCTCCAAATGTCCACTTGCAGTTTATACAGAAAGAGTGTTTCAAAACAGCTCAATCAAAAGTAAGGATAAAGTCTGATAGTTGAATGCACAGATCAGCAAGAAGTTTCACAGAATGCTTCCGCATAGTTTTCACGGGAAGATATTTCTTTTTTCACCATAGGCCTGAATGTTCGCCAAATGTCCACTTGCAGATTCTACAAAAAGAGTGTTTCAACACTGCTCCATCAAGAGTAAGGTTCAACTCTGTTAGTTGAATGCACAGATCAGAAAGAAGTTTCACAGAATGCTTCTCAGTAGTTTTTATTTGAAGATATTCCTTTTTCCACGATAGTCCCCAAAGCCCTCCAAATGTCCACTTGCAGTTTATACAGAAAGAGTGTTTCAAAACAGCTCAATCAAAAGAAATGTTCAACTCTGTGAGATGAATGCACAGATCAGAAAGTAGTTTCACAGAATGCTTCTGTGTAGTTTTAAGGGGAAGTTATTTCATTTTGCAATGTATGCCAAAATATTCTCCAAATATCCCTTTGCAGATACTACAAAAAGTGTGTTTCAAAACAGCTCAATCAAAGGAAAGGTTCAACTCAGGGGGATGAATGCACAGATCAGAAAGCAGTTTCACAGAATGCTTCTGTGTAGTTTTAAGGGGAAGTTATTTCGTTTTACACCGTATGCCAAAATATTCTCCAAATATCCCTTTGCAGATACTACAAGAAGAGTGTTTCAAAACAGCTCAATCAAAGGAAAGGTTCAACTCAGTGGGATGAATGCACATATCAGAAAGTAGTTTCACAGAATGTTTCAGTGTAGTTCTTATTTGAAGATATACCTTTTTCCACGACAGGCTTCAAAGCGCTCCAAAAGTCCACCTGCTGATTCTACAAAAAGAGTATTTCAAAACTTAGACAAAAGAAAGGTTCTAAATTGTGAGATGAATAAACAGAATAGAAAGAAGTTTCACAGAATGCTTCGGTGTAGTTTTCATGGGAAGATATTTCGTTTTTCACTGTAGGCCTCAATGTTCTCCAAATGTCCACTTACAGATACTACAAATAGAGTGTTTCAAAACTGCTCAACCAAAACTAAGGTTAAACTCTGTTATCTGAATGCACAGAACAGAAAGAACTTTCACAGAATGCTTCCATGTAGTTTTTAGGGGAAGATATTTCTTTTGTCACCGTAGGCCTCAATGTTCTCCAAATGTCCACTTGCAGGTTCTACAAATAGTGTGTTTCAAAACTGCTCAATCAAAACTAAGATTAAACTCTGTTAGTTGAATGCACGGATCATAAAGAAGTTTCACAGAATGCTTCCATGCAGTTTTTAGGGGAAGATATTTCTTTTTACACCATAGGCCTCTAGGTTCTCCAAATGTCCACTTGCAGATTCTACAAATATAGTGTTTCAAAACTGGTCAATCAAAAGTAGGGTTCAACTCCGTTGGTTGAAAACACAGATCAGAAGGAAGTTTCACAGAATGCTTCTGTGTAGTTTTTAATTGAAGATATTCCTTTTTGCACGATAGGCCTCAAAGCGCTCCAAATGTCCACTTGCAGTTTATAAAGAAAGATTTTCTCAAAACTACCCAATCAAAAGAAATGTTCAACACAATGATATGAATGCAGAGAAAGAAAGAAATTCCACAGAAGTATTCTGTGTAGTTTTTACTTGAAGATATTTCGTTTTTTGCCATAGGCCCCAATGATCTCCAAATGTCCACTTGCACATTCTACAAAAAGAGTGTTTGAAAACTGCTCCATCAAAAGAAAGTTTCTACTCTGTTAGCTGAATGCACAGTTCAGAAAGCAGTTTCACAGAATCCTTCTGTGTAGCTTGAAGGGGAATATATTTCGATTTACACCATATACATGAATATTCTCCATATATCCCCTTGCAGATTTTAAAAAAAGAGTGTTTCAAAACAGCTCAAACAAAAGAAAGGTTCAACTCAGTGAGACGAATGCACACATCAGAAAGAAATTTCACAGAATGCTGCTATGTAGTTTTAATTTGAAGATAAACCTTTTTCCACGATAGGCCTCAAAGCACTCCAAATGTCCCCTTGCAGATTCTACAAAAAGAGTGTTTCAAAACTGCTCAATCAAAAGTAAGGTTCAAATCTGTTAGTTGAATGCACAGATCAGAAAGAAGTTGCACAGAATGCCACTTTGTAGTTTTTAGGGGAAGATATTTCTTTTTTCACAGTAGGCCTCAATGTTCTCCAAATGTCCATTTGCAGATTCTAAAAAAAGAGTGTTTCAAAACTACTCAATCTAAGTAAGATTCAACTCTGTTCGTTTAATGCACAGTTCAGAAAGGAGATTCAAAGAATGCTTCTGTGTAGTTTTTAGGGGAAGTTATTTCATTTCACACTGTAGGCCTCAACGTTCTCCATATGCCACCCTGCAGATTCTACAAATAGAGTGTTTCAAAACTGCTCAATCAAAACTAAGGTTCAACTCTGTTAGTTGAATGCACAGATCAGAAAGAAGTTTTTTAGAATGCTTTCGTGTAGTTTTTAGGGGGAGATATTTCTTTTTTCACCATAGGGCTCAATGTTCTCCAAATTTCCACTTGCAGAATCTACAAATAGATTGTTTCAAAACTGCTCAAACCAAAGTAAGGTTCAACTCTGTTAGCTGAATGCACACATCAGATAGAAGTTTCACAGAATTCTTCTGTGTAGTTTTTAGGGGAAGATATTTCGTCTTTCACCGTAGGCCTCAATGTTCTGCAAAAGTCCACTTTCAGATTCTACAAATACAGTGTTTCAGAACTGTTCCATCGAAAGTAAGGTTCAGCTCTGTTAGTTGAATGCACAGATAAGGAAGAAGTTTCACAGAATGCTTCCATGTCATTTTTAGGGGATGATATTTCGTTTTTCACCATAGGCTTCAAACTTCTCCTAATATCCACTTGCAGTTTATACAGAAAGAGTGTTTCAAAACTGCTCTATCAAAAGTAAGGTTAAACTATGTTAGTTGAATTCACAGATCAGAAAGAAGTTTCACAGAATGCTTACGAGAAGTTTTTAGGGGAAGATATTTCTTTTTGCACCGTAGACTTCAATTTTCTCCAAATGTCCACTTGCAGATTCTACAAATAGATTGTTTCAGAACTGTTCCATCAAAAGTAGGATTCAACTCCGTTACTTGAATGCGCAGATCAGAAACAATTTCACAGAATGCTTCTGTGCAGTTTTTATTTGAAGATATTCCTTTTTCCATGATAGGCCTCAAAGCGTTCAAATGTCCACCTGCAGTTTACACAGAAAGAGTGTTTCAAAACTGCTAAACAAAAAGTAAGGTTCAAGTCTGTTAGTTCAATGCACAGATCAGAAAGAAGTTTCACAGAATACTTCCGTGTTGTTTTTAGTGGAAGATATTTCTTTTTTCACCGTAGGCCTCAATGTTCTCCATATGTCCCCTTAAAGATTGTACAAATAGACTGTTTCAAAACTGCTCAAGCAAAAGTAAGGTTCAACTCTGTTAGTTGAATGCACGGATCAGAAAGAAGTTTCTCAGAATGCTTCCATGTAGTTTCTAGGGGAAGATATTTCTTTTTTCACCGTACGCCTCAATGTTCTCAAAATGTCCACTTGCAGATTCTACAAATAGCGTGTTTCAAAACTGCTCAATCAAAAGTGAGATTCAACTCTGTTGGTTGAATGCACAGATCAGAAAGTAGTTTCACAGAATGCTTCTGTGTAGTTTTTAGGGGAAGATATTTCTTTTTTCACCATAGGCCTCAATATTCTTCAAATTTCCACTTGCAGATTCTACAGAAAGAGTGTTTCAAAACTGCTCAATCAAAAGTAAGGTTCTACTCTATT
Organism: Nomascus leucogenys; assembly: GCF_006542625.1. Classification (NCBI taxonomy): domain Eukaryota; kingdom Metazoa; phylum Chordata; class Mammalia; order Primates; family Hylobatidae; genus Nomascus; species Nomascus leucogenys. The sequence goes on from NW_022096892.1 coordinate 138,282, forward strand.
AGTTGAATGCACAGAAAGAAAAAAGTTTCACAGAATGTTTCTCTGTAGTTTTTATTGGAACATATTCCTTTTTCCACGATAGGCCTCAAAGTGCTCTAAATGTCCACTTGCAGTTTATACAGAAAGAGTGTTTCAAAAGTCGTCAATCAAAAGTAAGGTTCAACTCTGTTATTTGAATGTGCAGATCAGAAAGAAGTTTTGCAGAATACTTCCATGTAGTTTTTAGGGGAAGATATTTCGTTTTTCACCATAGGCCTCAATGTTCTCCATATTTCCACTTGCAGATTCTACAAGTAGAGTGTTTCAAAACTGCTCAATTGAAACTAAGGTTAAACTCTGTTAGTTGAATGCACAGATCAGAAAGAAGTTTAACAGAATGCTTATGTGTAGTTTTTGTGGTAAGATATTTCGTTTTCCATGATAAGCCTCAATGTTCTCCAAATATTTACTTGCAGATTCTACTAATAGAGTGTTTCAAAACTGCTAAATCAAAAGTAAGTTTCAACTCTGTTAGTTGAATGCACAGTTCAGAAAGAAGATTCTCAGAATTCTTCCGAGTTCTTTTTAGTGGAAGATATTTCTTTAATCACCGTAGGCCTCAATGTTCTCCATATGTCCCCTTGCAGATTCTACAAATACAGTGTTTCAAAACTGCTCAATCAAAAGTGAGGTTTTACACTGTTAGTTGAATGCACAGATCAGGAACAAGTTTCACAGAATGCTTCCATGTTGTTTTTAGTGGAAGATGATTCTTTTTTCACCGTAGGCCTCAATATTCTCCAAATGTCCTCTTGCACATTCTAACAATACAGTGTTCAGAACTGCTACATCAAAAGTAAGGTTCAACTCTGCTAGTTGAATGCACAGATCAGAAAGAAGTTTCACAGAATGCTTCAGAGCCCTTTTTAGGAGAAGATATTTCGTTTTTCACCGAAGGCTTCAAAGTTCTCCAATTGTCCACTTGCAGTTTTTACAGAAAGAGAGTTTCAAAACTGCTTAATCAAATTAACGTTAAACTCTGTTAGTTGAATGCACTTATCGAAAGAAATTTCACACAATGCTTCCGTGTAGTTTTTAGGGGAAGATATTTCTTTTTTCAACATAGGCCTCAATGTTCTCCAAATGTCCACTTGTAGTTTATACAGAAAGAAAGCTTCAAAACTGCCCAATCAAAACTAAGGTTAAGCTCTGTTAGTTGAATGCACAGATCAGAAAGAAGGTTCACAGAATGCTTCCTGGACGTTTTTAGGGGAAGATATTTCTGTTTTCAACATTTGGCTAAATATTCTCCAAATGTCCACTTGCAGATTCTGCAAAAAGAGTGTTTCAAAACTGCACAATCAAAAGTAAGGTTCAACTCCGTTAGTTGAATGAACAGGTAAGAAAGAAGTTTCACAGCATGTTTCAATGTAGTTTTTATTTGAAGATATTCCTTTTTGCATGAAAGGCCTCAAAGCGCTCCAAATGCCCACTTGCAGTTTATACAGAGTGTTTCAAAACTGCTCCATCAAAAGTAAGGTTAAACTCTGTTTGTTGAATGCACAGATCAGAAAGGAGTTTCACAGAAGTCTTCCGTGTAGTTTTTAGAAGAAGATATTTCTTTTTTCACCATAGGCCTCAATGTTCTCCAAATGTCCACTTGCAGATACTACAAAAAGTGTGTTTCAAAACTTGCACAAACAAAAGTAAGGTTCAACTCTGTTAGTTGAATGCACAGATCAGAAAGAAGATTGACAGAATGCTTCTGTGTAGTTTTTATTTGAAGATATCCCTTTTTCCAGGATAGGCCTCAAAGCGCTACAAATGTCCACTTGCAGTTTATGCAGAAAGAGTGTTTCAAAACTTCTCAATCAAAAGTAAGGTTCAACTCCGTTAGTTGAATGCACAGATCAGAAAGAAGTTTCACAGATTGCTTCCATGTAGTTTTTAGGGGAAGATATTTCGTTCTTCACTATAGGCTTCAGGTTTCTCCAAATGTCCACTTTCAGATTCTAGCAATAGAGTGTTTCAGAACTGCTCCATCAAAAGTAAGATTCAACTCCGTTAGTTGAATGCACAGAACAGAAAGAAGTTTCACGGAATGCTTCCGTGCAGTTTTTAGGGGAAGATATTTCCTTTTTCACTGTAGGCCTCAATGTCCTCCAAATGTCCACTTGCAGTTTATACAGAAAGAGTTTTTCAAAACTGCCCAATCAAAAGTAAGCTTAAACTCATTTAGTTGAATGCACAGATCAGAAAGAAGTTTCACAGAATGCTTCCGTGAACTTTTTAGGGGAAGATATGTCTTTTTTCAACATTAGACTCAATATTCTCCAAATGTCCACTTGCAGATTCTACAAAAAGAGTGTTTCAAAACTTCTCAATCAAAAGTAAGGTTCAACTGCGTTATTTGAATGCACAGATCAGAAAGAAGTTTCGCCAAATATTTCTATGTAGTTTTTATTTGAATATATTCCTTTTTGCACTATGGGCCTCAAAGCACTCCAAATGTCCACATGCAGTTTATACAGAAAGAGTGTTTCAAAACTGCACAATCAAAAGTAAGGTTAAACTCTGTTAATTGAATGCACAGATCATAAAGAAGTTTCACAGAATGCTTTCGTGTAGTTTTTAGGGGAAGATATTTTTTTTTCCACCATAGGCCTCAACGTTCTCCAAATGTCCACTTGCAGCTTTTTCAAAAAGAGTATTTCAAAACTGCTCCATTAAAAGTAAGTTTCAACTCTGTTAGTTGAATGGACAGATCTGAAAGAAGTTTCACAGAATGCTTCCGTGAAGTTTTAGGGGAAGATATGCCGTTTTTCACAGTAGGCCTTAATGTTCTCCAAATGTCCACTTGCAGATTCTACAAATAGAGTTTTTCAAAACTGCTCAATCAAAATTAAGGTTAAATTCTGATAGTTGAATGCACAGATCAGAAAGAAGTTTCACAGAATGCTTCCGCGTAGTTTTTGGGGGAAGATATTTCTTTTTCCACCATAGGCCTCTATGTTCTCCTAATGTCCACTTGCAGATTCTTCAAAAAGAGTGTTTCAAAACTGCTCAATTAAAATTGAGTTTCAAATCTGTTAGTTTAATGGACAGATCTGAAAGAAGTTTCACAGAATGCTTCCATGTAGTTCTAGGGGAAGATATTACATTTTTCACCGTAGGCCTCAATGTTCTCGAAATGTCCACTTGCACATTCTGCAAATAGAGTTTTTCAAAACTGCTTAATCAAACGTAAGGTTAAACTCTGTTAGTTGAATGCACAGACCAGAAAGAAGATTCTCAGAATGCTTCTGTGTAGTTTTTTAGGAAGATATATCATTGTCCACGATAGGCCTCAATATTCTCCAAAAGTCCACTTGCAGATTCTACAAATAGATGTTTCAAAACTACTCAATCAAAAGTAAGGTTCAACTCTGTTAGTTGAAAGCACAGTTCAGAAAGAAGATTCACAGAATGCTTCCCTGTAGTTTTTAGGGGAAGATATTTCCTTTCTCACCATAGGCCTCAATGTTCTCTATATGTCCCCTTGCATATTCTACAGTTAGTGTTTCAAAACTGCTCAATCAAATGTAAGGTTCAATTCTGTTAGTTGAATGCACAGATCAGAAAGAAGATTCACAGAATGATTTCGCGTAGTTATTACGGGAAGATATTACTTTTTTCACCGTAGGCCTCAATGTTACCCAAATGTCCACTTGAAGATTCTACAAAAAGAGGGTTTCAATGCTGCTGAATCAAAAGTAAGGTTCAACTCTGTTAGTTGAATGTACAGATCAGAAAGAAGTTTCACAGAATGCTTCTGTGTAGTTTTTATTTGATGATATTGCGTTTTCCACGATAGGTCTCAAAGCGCTCCAAATGTCCACTTGCACTTTATACAGAAAGAGTGTTTCAAAACTGATCAATCAAAAGTAAGGTTAAAATCTGTTAGTTGAATGCACAGATCAGAAAGAAGTTTTACAGAATGCTTCCGTGTAGTTTTTAGGGGAAGATATTTCTTTTTTCGCCCCAGGCATCAATGTTCTCCAAATGTCCACTTGCAGATTCTCAAAAAAGAGTGTTTCAAAACTGCTCTATCAAAAGTAAGGTTAAACTCTGTTAGTTTAATATACAGATAACAAAGAAGTTTCACAGAATGCTTCTGTGTAGATTTTATTTGAAGATATTCCGTTCTCAACGATAGGCCTCAAAGTGCTCCAAATGTCCACTTGCAGTTTATACAGAAACATTGTTTCAAAACTCTTCAATCAAAAGTAAGGTTAAACTCTGTTAGTTGAATGCACAGATCAGAAAGACGTTTCTCAGAATGCTTCCGCATAGTTTTTATGGGAATATATTTCTTTTTTAACAATAGGCCTCAATGTTCTCCAAATGTCCAATTGCAGTTTGTACAGAAAGAGTGTTTCAAAACTTCTCAATCAAAAGTAAGGTTAAACTCTGTTATTTGAAAGCACAGATCAGAAAGAAGTTTCACAAAATGCTTCCGTGTAGTTTTAGGGGAAGATATTTCTTTTTTCACAATCAACCTCAATGTTCTCCGAATCTCCACTTGCAGATTCTACTAAAAGTGCGTTTCAAAATTACTCAATCAAAAGTAACGTTAAACTCTGTTAGTTGAATGCACAGATCAGAAAGAAGTTTCACAGAACGCTACTGTGTAGATTTTATTTGACGATATTCCGTTCTCAACGATAGGCCTCAAAGCGCTTCAAATCTCCACTTGCAGTTTATACAGAAAGAGTGTTTCAAAACTGCCGAATCAAAAGTAAGGTTAAACTCGGTTAGTCGAATGAACAGATCAGAAAGAAATTTCACAGAATGCTTCTGTGTAGTTTTTATTTGAAGATATTTCTTTTTCAACGATAGGCCTCAAATCCCAAAAAATGTCCACTTGCAGTTTATACAGAAAGGGTGTTTCAAAACTGCTCCATCAAAAGTAACGTTCAACTCTGTTAGTTGAATGCACAGATTAGAAAGAAGTTTCACAGAATGCTTCCGTGTAGTTTTTAGGGGAAGATATTTCCTTTTTCACCATAAGCCTCAAAGTTCTCCAAATGTCCACTTGCAGATTCTACAAATAGAGTGTTTCAAAACTGCTCAATCAAAAGTAAGGTTCAACTCCATTAGTTGAATGCACAGATCAGAAATAAGTTTCACAGAATGCTTCTGTGCAGTTTTTAGGGGAAGATATTTCGTTTTCCACCGTAGGCCTCAATGTTCTCCAAATGTCCACTTGCAGATTCTACAAAATGAGTGTTTCAAAACTGCTCAATCAAAAGTAAGGTTCAACTCTGTTTGTTGAATGCACAGATCAGAAACTAGTTTCACAGAATGCTTCTCTGTAGTTTTTATTTAAAGATATTCCTTTTTCCATGATAGGCCTCAAAGCCCTCCAAATGTCCTCTTGCAGTTTATACAGAAAGAGTGTTTCAAACCTGCTCAATCAAAAATAAGCTTCAACTCTGTTAGTTGAAGGCACAGATCAGAAAGAAGTTTCACAGAATGCTTCTGTGTAGTTTTTATTTGAAGATATTCCTTTTTCAACGATAGGCCTCCAAGCGCTCCAAATGTCCACTTGCAGTTTATATAGAAACAGTGTTTCAAACCTGCTCAATCAAAAGTAAGGTTAAACTCAGTTAGATGAAAGCACAGATCAGAAAGAAGTTTCACAGAATGCTTCCGTGTAGTTTTTAGGGGAAAATAGTTCTTTTTTCACCAACGACCTCAATGTTCTACAAATGTCCACTTGCAAATTCTACAAAAAGAGTGCTTCAAAACTGCTCAGTCAAAAGTAAGGTTGAAATCTGTTTGTTGAATGCACAGATCAGAAAGAAGTTCCACAGAATGCTTCTGTGTAGTTTTTATTTGAAGATATTCCTTTTTCCACGATAGGACTCAAAGCGCTCCAGATGTCCACTTGCAGTTTATACAGAAAGAGTGTTTCAAAAGTGCTTCATCAAAGGTACGGATCAACTCTGTTAGTTGAAGGCACAGACCAGAAAGAAGTTTCACAGAATGCTTCCATGTAATTTTTAGGGATAGATATTTCTTTTTTCACCATAGGCCTCAATATTCTCCAAATAGACACTTGCAGATTCTACAAATAGTGTGTTTCAAAACTGCGCAATCAAAAGTAAGGTTCAAATCCGTTAGTTGAATGCACAGATCAGAAAGAAGTTTCACATAGTGCTTCTGTGCAGTTTTTAGGGGAAGATATTTCGTTTTTCACCACAGGCCTCAATATTCTCCAAATGACCACTTGCAGTTTATACAGAAAAAGTGTTTCAAAACTGCTCAATCAAAAGTAAGTTTAAACTCGGTTATTTGAATCAACAGATCAGAAAGAAGTTTCAAAGAATGCTTCTGTGTAGTTTTTAGGCGAAGATTTTTCTTTTTTCACCATCGACTTCAATATTCTCCAAATGTCCACTTGCAGATTTTACAATTAGAGTGTTTCAAAACTGCTCAATCAAAAGTAAGGTTCAACTCTGTTCGTTGAATGCACAGATCAGAAAGAAGTTTCACAGAATGCTTCTGTGTAGTTTTTATTTGAAGATATTCCTTTTTTAACGATAGGCCTCAAAGCGCTCCAAATATCCAGTTGCACTTCACTCAGAAAGAGTGTTTGAAAACTGCTCAATCAAAAGTAAGGTCAACTCTGTTAGTTGAATGCACAGATCAGAAAGAAGTTTCACAGAATGCTTCCGTGTAGTTTTTATGGGAAGATATTTCTTTTTTCATCATAGGCCTCAATGTTCTCCAAATGTCCACTTGCAGATTCTACAAAAAGTGTGTTTCAAAACTGCTCAATCAAAAGTAAGGTTCAACTCTGTTACTTGAATGCACAGATAAGAAAGAAGTTTCACCAAATGCTTCTGTGTAGTTTTTATTTGAAGATATGCCTTTTTCAACGATAGGCCTCAAGGCACTCCAAATGTCCACTTGCAGTTTATACTGAAAGAGTGTTTCAAAACTGCTCAATCAAAAGTAAGGTTCAACTCTGTTAGTTGAATGCACAGATCAGAAAGAAGTTTCACAGAATGCTTCTGTGTAGTTTTTATTTGAAGATGTTCCTTTTTCCACGATAGGCCTCAAAGCACTCAAAATGTCCTCTTGCAGTTTTTACAGAAAGAGTGTTTCAAAACTGCTCCATCAAAGTAAGGTTAAACTCTGTTAGTTGACTGCAAAGATCAGAAAGAAGTTTCACAGAGTGCTTCCATGTAGTTTTTAGGGGAAGATATTTCTTTTTCAACCTTAGGCCTCAATGTTGTCCAAAGGTCCACTTGCAGATTCTAAAAAAAATGTGTTTCAAAACTGCTCCATCAAAAGTCAGTTTCATCTCTGTTAGTTCAATGCACAGCTCAGAAAGAAGTTTCACAGAATGCGTCTATGTAGTTTTTATTTGAAGATATTCCTTTTTCGACGACAGGCCTCAAAGTGCTCCAAATGTCCACTTGCAGTTAAGACAGAAAGAGTTTTTCAAAAATGCTCAACCAAAAATAAGGTTCAACTCTGTTATTTGAGTGCATAGATCAGAAAGAAGTTTCACAGCATCCTTCAGTTTAGTTTTAGGGGAATATATTTCATCTTTCACCGTAGGCCTCAATGTTCTCCAAATATCCACTTGCAGATTCTACAAATAGCGTGTTTCAAAACTGCTCAATCAAAAGTAAGGTTCAACTCTGTTAGTTGAATGCACTGATCAGAAGAAGTTTCTCAGAATGCTTCTGTGTAGTTTTTAGGGAAAGATATTTCTTTCTTCACAATAGTCCTAAATGTTCTCCAAATGTCCACTTGCAGATTCTACAAATAGAGTGTTTGAAAACTGCTCTATCAAAACTAAGGTTCATCTCTGTTAGTTGAATGCACAGATTAGAAATAAGTTTCACAGAAAGCTTCTGTGTAGTTTTTATTTGAAGATATTCCTTTTTCCACGGTAGGCCGCAAAGTGCTCCAAATGTCCACTTGCAATTTATACCGAAAGAGTATTTCAAAACTGATCAATCAAAAGTCATGTTCTACTCTGTTAGTTGAATGCACAGATCAGAAAGAAATTTCACAGAATGCTTCCGTGTAGTTTTTAGTTGAAGGTATTTCTTTTTTCACTGTAGGCCTCAATGTTCTCCAAATGTCCACTTGCAGATTCTACAAATAGACTGTTTGAAAACTGCTCAATCAGAAGTAATGCTCAACTCTGTTAGTTGAATGCACAAGTCAGGAAGAAGATTCACAGAATGCTTCCGTGTAGTTTTTAGGGGTAGATATTTCGTTTCTCACCGTAGGCCTCAATGTTATCCATATGTCCCCTTGCTTATTCTACAAATAGAGTGTTTCAAAACTGCTCAATCAAAACTAACGTTCAACTCTGTTAGTTGAATTCACAGATCAGAAAGAAGTTTTACAGAATGCTTCCATGTAGTTTTTAGGGGAAGATATATCTTTTTCACTGTAAGCCTCAATGTTCTCCAATTGTCCACTTGCACATTCTACAAATAGAGTGTGTCAATACTGCTCAATCAAATGTAAGATTGAACTCTTTTAGTAGAATGCACAGGTGAGAAGAAGTTTCTCAGAATGCTTCCATATAGTTTTTAGGGGAAGATATTTCTTTTTTCATCATAGGCCTCAATGTTCTCCAAATGTCCACTTGCAGATTATGCAAATAGAGTGTTTAAAACTGCTGAATCAAAAGTAATGTTCAACTCTATTAGTTGAATGCACAAATCAGAAAGAAGTTTCACAGAATGATTCTGGGTAGTTTTTAGGGGAAGATATTTCGTTTCTCACCGTAGGCCTCAATGTTCTCCATATGTCCCATTACAGATTCTACAAATAGAGTGTTTCAAAACTGCTCAATCAAAACTAAGGTTCCACTCTGTTAGTTGAATGCACAGATCTGAAAGAAGTTTCACAGAATGCTTCCGTGTAGTTTTTAGAGGAAGTATTTCTTTTTCCACCATAAGCCTCAATGTTCTCCAAATGTCCACTTGCAGATTCTACAAATAGAGTGTTTCAATACTGCTCAGTGAAAAGTAAGGTCCAACTCTGTTAATTGAATGCAAAGATCACAAAGAAGTTTCACAGAATGCTTCTGTGTAGTTTTTAGGGAAGATATTTCGTTTTTCACCGTAGGCCTCACGTTTATCTAAATGTCCACTTGCGGATTCTACAAATAGAGTGTTTCAAAACTGCTCAATCAAAAGTAAGGTTCAATTCCGTTACTTGAATGCACAGGTCAGGAAGAAGTTTCACAGAATGCTTTCGTGCAGTTTTTAGGGTAAGATATTTCGTTTTTCACCGTTGGCCTCAATGTTCTCTGAATGTCCACTTGCAGTTTATACAGAAAGAGTGATTCAAAACTGCTCAATCAAAAGTAAGGCTAAACTCTGTTAGTTGAATGCACAGATCAGAAAGAAGTTTCACAAAATGCTTCTGTGTAGTTTTTTTGGGAAGATATTTCATTTCTCACCATAGACCTCAATGTTTTCCATATGTCCCCTTGCAGATTCTAGAAATAGAGTGTTTCACAACTGTTCAATCAAAACAAAGGTTTGACTCTGTTAGTTGAATGCACAAATCAGAAAGAAGTTTCACAGAATGCTTGCGTGTAGTTTTTACGGGAAGATATTTCTTTTTTCACTATAAGTGTCAATGTTCTCCAAATGTCCACTTGCAGATTCTACAAATAGAGTGTTCCAAAACTGGCCAATCAAAAGTAAGGCTCAACTCTGTTACTTGAACACAATGATCACAAAGAATTTTCACAGAATGCTTCTGTGTAGTTTTTATGTTAAGATATTTTTTTTTCACCATAGGCCTCAATGTTCTCCAAATGTCCACTTGCAGTTTATACAGAAAGAGTGTTTCAAAACTGCTCAATCAAAAGTAAGGTTAAACTCTGTTACTTCAATGCACAGATCAGAAAGAAGTTTCACAGAATGCTTCTGCATATTTTTTATGAGAAGATATTTCTTTTTTCACCATAGGCCTCAATGTTCTCCAAATGTCCACTTGCAGATTCTACAAAAAGAGTGTTTCAAAACTGCTCAATCAAAAGTAAGGTTCAACTCTGTTAGTTGGATGCACAGATCAGAAAGAAGTTTCACAGAATGCTTCTGGTTAGTTTCTATTTGAAGATATTCCTTTTTCCACGATAGTCCTTGATAGTCTTTTGATATTGTTGGTTTAAAGTCTATTTTATCAGAGACTAGGATTGCAACCCCTGCCTTTTTTTGTTTTCTATTTGCTTGATAGATCTTCCTCCATCCCTTTATTTTGAGTCTATGTGTGTCTCTGCACGTGAGACAGTTTTCCTGAATACAGCACACTGATGGGTCCTGACTCCTTATCCAGTTTGCCAGTCTGTGTCTTTTAATTGGAGCATTTATCCCATTTACATTTAACATTAATATTGTTATGTGTGAATCTGATCCTGTCATTATGATGTTAGTTGGTTATTTTGCTCATTAGTTGCTATAGTTTCTTCCTAGCCTCGATGGTCTTTACAATTTGGCATGTTTTTGCAGTGGCTGGTACCGGTTGTTCCTTTCCATGTTTTGTGCTTCCTTCAGGAGCTCTTTTAGGGCTGGCCTGGTGGTGACAAAATCACTCAGTGTTTGCTGGTCTGTAAAGTATTTTATTTCTCCTTCACTTATGAAGCTTAGTTTGGCTGGATATGAAATTCTGGGTTGAAAATTCTTTTCTTTAAGAATGTTGAATATTGGCCCCCACTCTCTTCTGGCTTGTAGAGTTTCTGCCAAGAGATCAGCTGTTAGTCTGATGGGCTTCCCTTTGTGGGTAACCCGACCTTTCTCTCTGGCTGCCCTTAATATTTTTTCCTTCATTTCAACTTTGGTGAATCTGACAATTATGTGTCTTGGAGTTGCACTTCTCGCGGAGTATCTTTGTGATGTTCTCTGTATTTCCTGAATCTGAATGTTGTTCTGCCTTGCTAGATTGGGGAAGTTCTCCTGGATAATATCTTGCAAAGTGTTTTCCATCTTGGTTCCATTCTCCCCATCATTTTCAGGTACACCAATCAGACGTAGGTTTGGTCTTTTCACATAGTCCCAAATTTCTTGGAGGCTTTGTTCATTTCTTTTTATTCTTTTTTCTCTAAACTTCCCTTCTCGCTTCATTTCATTCATTTCATCTTCCATCAGCAATACCCTTTCTTCCAGTTGATCGTATCTGCTACTGAGGCTTCTGCAATCTTCGCATGGTTCTCGAAACTTGGCTTTCAGCTCCATCAGCTCCTTTAAGCCTTTCTCTCCATTGGTTATTCTAGTTATCCATTCTTCTAATTTTTTTTCAAAGTTTTTAACTTCTTTGCTATTGTTTTGAATTTCCTCCCATAGCTCAGAGTAGTTTGATCGCCTGAAGCCTTCTTCTCTCAACTCGTCAAAGTCATCCTCCATCCAGCTTTGTTCCATTGCTGGTGAGGAACTGTGTTCCTTTGGAGGAGGAGAGGAGCTCTGTTTTTAGAGTTTCCAGCTTTTCTGCTCTGTTTTTGCCCCATCTTTGTGGTTTTATCTACTTTTGGTCTTTGATGATGGTGATGCACAGATGGGATTTTGGTGTGGATGTCCTTTCTGTTTGTTAGTTTTCCTTCTACCAGACAGGACCCTCAGCTGCAGGTCTGTTGGAGTTTACTAGAGGTCCACTCCAGACCCTGTCTCGCTGTGTGTCAGCAGCAGTGGCTGCAGAACAGTGGATATTCGTGAGACCACAAATTCAGCTGTCTGATAGTTCCTCTGGAAGTTTTGTCTCAGAGGAGTACCCAGCCGAGTGAGGTGTCAGTCTGTCCCTACTGGGGGGTGCCTTCCAGTTAGGCTGCTCAGGGGTGAGGGACCCACTTTAGGAGGCAGTCTGTCCGTTCTCAGATCTCTAGCTGTGTGCTGGGAGAACCACTACTCTCTTCAAAACTGTCAGTCAGACAGGGACATTTAAGTCCATGGAGGATCCTGCTGACTTTTTGTTTGTCTGTGCCCTGCCCCCAGAGGTGGAGCCTACAGAGGCAGGCAAGCCTCCTTGAGCTGTGATGGGCTCCACCCAGTTCAAGCTTCCTGGCTTCTTTGTTTACCTAAGCAAGCCTGGGCAATGGCAGGAGCCCCTCCGCCAGCCTCGCTGCCGCCTTGCAGCTTGATCTCAGACTGCTGTGCTAGCAATCAGCAAGACTCCATGGGCATAAGACCCTCCGAGCCAGGTGCAGCACAGAATCTCTTAGTGTGCCATTTTCCAGGCCCATTGGAAAAGTGCAGTATTAGGGTAGGACTGATCCGTTATTCCAGGTGCCATCTGTTACCCCTTTCTTTGACTAGGAAAGGAAACTCCCTGACCCCTTGCACTTCCCCAGTGAGGCAATGCCTCGCCCTGCTTCGGCTCATGCACAGTGTGCTTCACCGACTGTCCAGCACCCACTGTATGGCACTCCCTAGTGAGATGAAACCAGTACCTCAAGCAAAAATGCAGAAATCACCCGTCTTCTGTGTTGCTCAGGCTGGGAGCTGGAGATGGGAGCTGTTCCTATTCGGCCACTTTGGCTCAACTGAAACTTCTTTCTATTCTGTTCATTCATCTCACAAAGTAGAAACTTTCACTTGACTGAGCAGTTTTGAAACACTCTTTTTGTACAATCTGCAAGTGGACATTTGGAGCGCTTTGAAGCCTGTCGTGGAAAAAGGTATATCTTCAAATAAAAACTATACAGAAGCATTCTGTGAAACTACTTTCTGATCTGTGCATTCATCTCACTGAGGTGAACCTTTCTTTTGATTGATCAGTTTTAAAACACTCTTTTTGTAGAATCTGAAGGGGGATAATTGGAGAATATTGAGGCATACGATATAAAAGGAAATATCTTACCCTTAAAACTACACAGAAGCATTCTGTGAAACTACTTTCTTATCTGTGCACTCATCTAACAGAGTAGAACCTTTCTTTGATTGAGCAGTTTTGAAACACTATTTTTGTAGAATCTGCAAGTGGACATTTGGAGATCTTGGAGGCCTATGGTGAAAAATGAAATACCTTCAAGTAAAAACTACACAGAATACTTCTGTGAAATTTCCGTCTATTCTCTGTATTCATCTCACAGTGTTGAACCTTTCTTTAGATTGGGTAGTTTTGAAACACTCTTTTTCTAGAATCTGCAAGTGGACATTTGCAGATCTTTGAGGCCAATGGTGAAAAATGAAATATCTTCAAGTAAAAACAACATGGAAGCATTCTGTGAAACTTCTTTCTGATCTGTGCATTCAACTAACAGAGTTGAAACTTACTTTTGATTGAACTGCTTTGAAACACTCTTTAGGTAGAATCTGCAATGGGATATATGGAGAATATTGAGGCATATGGTGTAAAACGAAATATCTTCCCATAAAAACTACACGGAAGCATTCTGTGAAACTTCTTTCTGATCTGTGCATTCATCTCACTGTGTTGAACTTTTCTTTTGATGGAGCTGTTTTGAAACCCACTTTTTGTAGAATCCGCAAGGGGATATTTGGAGAATATTGAGGCATACGGTGTAAAATGAAATATCTTCCCCTTAAAACTAAACAGAAGCCTTCTGTGAAACTACTTTCTGATCTCTGCATTCATCTAACAGAGTAGAACCTTTCTTTTGATTGAGCAGTTTTGAAACACTCTTTTTGTAGAATCTGCAAGTGGACATTTGGAGATGTTTGAGGCCTACGATGAAAAATGAAGTATCTTCCCCTAAAAACTACACAGAAGCATTCTGTGAAACTTCTTTCTGATCTGTGCATTCAACTAACAGAGTTGAACCTTACTTTTGATTGAGCAGTTTTGAAACACTCCATTTGTAGAATCTGCAAGTGGACATTTGGAGAACATTCAGGCCTATGGTGAAAAAAGAAATATCTTCCCAAAAAACTACACGGAAGCATTCTGTGAAACTTCTTTCTCATCGGTGCATTCAGCTAACAGAGTTTAACCTTAGTTTTGATTGAGCAGTTTTGAAACACTCTATTTGTAGAATCTGCAAGTGGACATTTGGAGAACATTGTGGCATACAGTGAAAAATGAAATATCTTCCACTAAAAACAACACGGAAGCATTCTGTGAAACTTCTTTCTGATCTGTGCATTCAACTAACAGAGTTGAAACTTACTTTTGATTGAACTGCTTTGAAACACTCTTTAGGTAGAATCTGCAATGGGATGTATGGAGAATATTGAGGCATATGGTGTAAAACGAAATATCTTCCCATAAAAACTACACGGAATCATTCAGTGAAACTACTTTCTGATCTGTAAATTCATCTAACAGAGTAGAACCTTTCTTTTGATAGAGCAGTTTTGAAACGCTCTTTTCGTAGAATCTGCAAGCTGACATTTTGAGAACATTCAGGCCTACAGTGAAAAAAGAAATATCTTCCCATAAAAACTACACGGAAGCATTCTGTGAAACTTCTTTCTGATCTGTGCATTCAACTAACACAGTTTAACCTTACTTTTGATTGAGCAGTTTTCAAACACTCCATTTGTAGTATCTAGAAGTGGACATTTTGAGAATATTGAGGCCTAGGCTGAAAAACGAAATATCTCTCCTAAAAACTACACGGAAAAATTCTGTGAAACTACTATCTAATCCGTGCATTCAACTAACAGAGTTGAACCTTATTTTCGATAGAGCAGTTTTGAAACACTCTATTTGTAGAATCTGCAAGTGGACATCTGGAGAACATGGAGGCATATGGAGAAAAATGAAATATCATCCCGTAAAAACCACACAGAAGCATTTGGTGAAACTTCTTTCTATTCTGTTCACTCATTTCACAAAGTAGAACCTTTCTTTTGATTGAGCAGTTTTGAAACACTCTTTTTGGAGAATCTGCAAGTGGACATTTGGAACGCTTTGAGGCCAATCGTGGAAAAAAGTATATCTACAAATAAAAACTACACAGAAGCATTCTGTGAAACAACTTTCTGATCTGTGCATTCATCTCACTGTGTTGAACTTTTCTTTTGATGGAGCTGCTTTGAAACCCACTTTTTGTAGAATCCGCAAGGGGATATTTGGAGAATATTGAGGCATACAGTGTAAAATGAAATATCTTCCCCTTAAAACTAAACAGAAGCCTTCTGTGAAACTACTTTCTGATCTCTGCATTCATCTAAAAGAGTAGAACCTTTCTTTTGATTGAGCAGTTTTGAAACACTCTTTTTGTAGAATCTGCAAGTGAACATTTGGAGATGTTTGAGGCCTACGGTGAAAAATGAAGTATCTTCCCCTAAAAACTACACAGAAGCATTCTGTGAAACTTCTTTCTGATCTGTGCATTCAACTAACAGAGTTGAACCTTACTTTTGATTGAGCAGTTTTGAAACACTCCATTTGTAGAATCTGCAAGTGGACATTTGGAGAACATTCAGGCCTATGGTGAAAAAAGAAATATCTTCAAATAAAAACTACACGGAAGCATTCTGTGAAACTTCTTTCTGATCTGTGCATTCAGCTAACAGAGTTTAACCTTAGTTTTGATTGAGCAGTTTTGAAACACTCTATTTGTAGAATCTGCAATGGGATATATGGAGAATATTGAGGCATATGGTGTAAAACGAAATATCTTCCCATAAAAACTACACGGAAGCATTCAGTGAAACTACTTTCTGATCTGTGCATTCATCTAACAGAGTAGAACCTTTCTTTTGATAGAGCAGTTTTGAAACACTCTTTTCGTAGAATCTGCAAGTGGACATTTGGAGATCTTTGAGCCTATGGTGAAAATCGGAATATCTTCAAGTAAAAACTACACGGAGTAATTCTGTGAAATTTCTTTCTATTCTGTGCACTCATCTTACAGTATTGAACCTTTCTTTTGATTGGGTAGTTTTGAAACACTCTTTTTGTGTAAACTCAAGTGGACATTTGAAGTGATTTGAGGCTTATTGTGGAAAAAAGAATATCTTCAAATAAAAACTACACAGAAGCATTCTGTGAAACTTCTTTCTGATCTGTGCATTCTACTAAGAGAGTTGAAACTTACTTTTGTTTGAGCAGCATTGACAAAATCTTTTGTAGAATCTGCAATTTCACATTTTGAGAACATTCAGGCCTATGGTGAAAAAAGAAATATCTTCCCACAAAAACTACTCGGAAGCATTCTGTGAAACTTCTTTCTGATCTGTGCATTCAACTGACAGAATTGAACCTTAATTTTGATTGAGCAGTTTTGAAACACTCCATTTGTAGAATCTGCAAGTGAACATTTGGAGAAAATTCAGGCCAATGGTGAAAAAAGAAATATCTTCCCAAAAAACTACATGGAACCATTCTGTGAATATTCTTTCTCATCTGTGCATTCAGCTAACAGAGTGTAACCTTAGTTTTGATTGAGCAGTTTTGGAACACTCTATTTGTAGAATCTGCAAGTGGACATTTGGAGAACATTGAGGCCTATGGTGAAAAACGAAATATCTTCCCTCAAAACTACATGGAAGCATTCTGTGAAACTTCTTTCTGATCCGTGCATTCAACTAACAGAGTTGAACTTTACTTTTGATTGAGAAGTTTTGAAACACTTTATTTGTAGATTCTGCTAGTGGACATTTGGAGAACATTGAGGCCTACGGTGAAAAACGAAATATGTTCCCATAAAAACTATACAGAAGCACTCTGTGGAACTTCTTTCTATTCTGTTCATTCATCTCACAAAGTAGAACCATTCTTTTGACTGAGCAGTTTTGAAACACTCTTTTTGTAGAATCGGAAAGTGGAAATTTGGAGCGCTTTGAGGCCTATCGTGGAAAAAGGTATATCTTCAAATAAAAACTACACAGAAGCATTCTGTGAAACTACTTTCTGATTTTTGCATTTATCTCCCTGAGTTGAACCTTTCTTTTGATTGAGCTGATTTGAAACACTCTTTAGGTAGAATCTGAAAGTGGACATTTGGAGACCTTTGAGACCTATGGTGAAAAACGAAATATCTTCAAGTAAAAACTACACAGAATACTTCTTTGAAATTTCTTTCTATTCTGTGCATTCATCTCACAGTATTGAACATTTCTTTTGATTGGGTAGTTTTGAAACACTCTGTATAAACTCAAGTGGACATTTGGAGGGCTTTGAGGCCTATTGAGGATAAAGGAATATTTTCAAATAAAAATACCACAGAAGCATTCTTAGAAACTTATTTCTGATCAGTGCATGAACCTTACTTTTGATTGAGCAGTTTTGAAACACTCTTTCTGTAGAATCTGCAATTTAACATTTTTAGAATATTAAGGCCTATGGTGAAAAAAGAAATATCTTCCCATAAAAACTACACGGAAGCATTCTGTGAAACTTCTTTCTGATCTGTGCGTTCAACTTACAGAGTTTAACCTTAGTTTTGACTGAGCAGTTTTAAAACACTCTATTTGTAGAATCTGCAAGTGGACATTTGGAGAACATTGAGGCCTAAGGTGAAAAACAAAATGTCTTCCCCTAAAAACTACATGGAAAAATTCTGTGAAACTTCTTTCTGATCTGTGCATTCAACTAACAGAGTTGAACCTTACTTTTGATTGAGCAGTTTTAAAACACTCTTTTTGTAGAATCTGCAAGTGGACATTTGGAGAGCATTGAGGCCTACCGTGAAAAACGAAATATCTTCCCCTAAAAACTACACAGAAGCATTCTGTGAAACTTCTTTCTGATCTGTGAATTCAACTAACAGAGTTGAACCTTTCTGTTGTTTGAGCTGTTTTGAAACACTCTTTTTGTAGAATCTGCAAGTGGATATTTGGAGATCTTTGAGTCCTATGGTGGAAAACGACATATCTTCAAGTAAAAACTACACAGAATACTTCTGTGAAATTACTTTCTATTCTCTGCATTCATCTCACAGTGTTGAACCTTTCTTTTGATTGCATAGTTTTGAAACACTCTCTCTGTATAAACTGCAAGTGGACATTTTAAGCGCATTGGGGCCTATTGTGGAAAAAGGAATATCTTCAAATAAAAACTGCACAGAAGCATTCTGTGAAACTACTTTCTTATCTGTGAATTCAACTAAGAGATTTGATACTTACTTTTGATTGAGCAGTTTTGAAACATTCTTTTTGTAGAATCTGCAAGTGAACATTTGGAGAACATTGACGCCTATGGTGAAAAAAGAAATATCTTCCCATAAAATCTACATGGAAGCATTCTGTGAAACTTCTTTCTGATCTGTGCATTCAACTAACATTGTTTAACTTTAGTTATTATTGAGCAGTTTTGAAACACTCTATTTGTACAATCTGCAAGTGGACATTTGGAGAACATTGAGGCCTATGGCGAAAAACGAAATATCTTCACCTAAAAACTGAATGGAAGCATTCTGTGAAAATTCTTTCTGATCTGTGCATTCAACTAACTGAGTTGAACATTACTTTCGATTGAGCAGTTTTGAAACACTGTATTTGTAGAATCTGCAAGTGGACATTTGGAGAACATTCAGGCCTGTGGTGAAAAAAGTAATATCTTCCCATAAAAACTACACGGAAGCATTCTGTGAAACTTCTTTCTGATCTGTGTATTCAACTGACAGAGTTGAACGTTACGTTTGATTGAGGAGTTTTGAAACCCTGTATTTGTAGAATCTGCAAGTGGTCATTTGGAGATCATTGAGGCCTATGGGGAAAAACGAAATATCTTCCCATAAAATCTACACAGAAGCATTCTGTGAAACTTCTTTCTATTCTGTTTACTCATCTCATGAAGTAGAACCTTTCTTTTGACTGAGCAGTTTTGAAATATTCTTTTTGTAGAATCTGCAAGTGGACATTTGGAGCGCTTTGAGGCCTATCATAGAAAAAAGTATATCTTCAACTAAAAACTATGCAGAAGCATTCTGTGAAACTATTTTCTGATCTTTGAATTCATCTCACTGAATTGAACCTTTCTTTTGATTGAGCTGTTTTGAAACACTCTTTTCGTAGAATCTGCAAGGGGATTTTCAGAGAATATTGAGGCATACGGTGCAAAACGAAATATCTTCCCCTTAAAACTACACAGAAGCATTCTGTGAAACTACTTTCTGATCTGTGCATTCATCTAACAGAGTAGAACCTTTCTTTTGATTGAGCCGTTTGGAAACACTCTTTTTGTAGAATCTGCAAGTGGACATTTGGGGGTCTTTGGGGCCTATGGTGAAAAACGAAATATCTTCAAGTAAAAATTACAGAGAATACTTCTGTGAAATTTATTTCTATTCTCTGCATTCATCTCACAGTGTTGAACCTTTCTTTTTATTGGTTAGTTTTGAAATACTCTCTCTGTATAAACTGCAAGTGGACATTTGGAGTGCCTTGAGGCCTATCTTGAAAATAGGAATATCCTCAAATAAAAACTACAAAGAAGTATTCTGTGAAACTCCTTTCTGATCTGTGCATTCAACTAACAGAGTTGAACCTTACATTTGATTGAGCAGTTTTGAAACACTCTTTTTGTAGAATCTGCAAGTGGACATTTTGAGAACATTGATGCCTATTGTGAAAAAAGAAATATCTTCCCATAAAAACTACGCAGAAACATTCTGTGAAA
Source organism: Nomascus leucogenys (assembly GCF_006542625.1). NCBI lineage: Eukaryota > Metazoa > Chordata > Mammalia > Primates > Hylobatidae > Nomascus > Nomascus leucogenys. The sequence continues at coordinate 157,809 of NW_022096892.1, forward strand.
ATGTCTTTCCGAACTGTGCATTCAACTGACAGGCTTTAACCTTAGTTTTCATTGAGCAGTTTTGAAACACTCAATTTGTAGAATCTGCAAGTGGACATTTGGAAAACATTGAGGCCTACGGTGAAAAACTAAATATCTTAACCTAAAAACTACACGGAAGCATTCTGTGAAACTTCTTTCTGATCTGTGCATTCAATTAACAGAGTTGAACCTTTCTTTTGATTGAGCAGTTTTGAAACACTCTATTTGTAGAATCTGCAAGTGGTCATTTGGAGAACATTGAGGTCTATGCGGAAAAACGAAATATCTTCCCATAAAATCTACACAGAAGCATTCTGTGAAACTTCTTTCTATTCTGTTTACTCATCTCACGAAGTAGAACCTTTCTTTTGACTGAGCAGTTTTGAAACATTCTTTTTGTAGAATCTGCAAGTGGACATTTGGAGCGCTTTGAGGCGTATCGTGGAAAAAAGTATATCTTCAAAAAAAACTATGCAGAAGCATTCTGTGAAACTATTTTCTGATCTTTGCATTCATCTCACTGAGTTGAACCTTTCTTTTGATTTAGCTGTTTTGAAACACTCTTTTTATACAATCTGCAAGCGAATATTCGGAGAATATTGAGGCATACGGTGTAAAACAAAATATCTTCCCCTTAAAACTACACAGAAGCATTCTGTGAAACTACTTTCTGATCTGTGCATTCATCTAACAGAGTAGAACCATTCTTTTGATTGAGTAGTTTGGAAACACTCTTTTTGTAGAATCTGCAAGTGCACATTTGGAGATCTTTGAGGCCTATGGTGAAAAACGAAATATCTTCAAGTACAAACTACACAGAATACCTCTGTGAAATTTCTTTCTATTCTCTACCTTCATCTCACAGTGTTGAACCTTTCTTTTGATTAGGTAGTTTTGAAACACTCTTTCTGTATAAACTGCAACTGGACATTTGGAGCGCTTTGAGGCCTATCGTGGAAAAAGTAATATCTTCATATAAAAACTACACAGAAGCATTCTGTGTAACTTCTTTCTGATCTGTGCATTCAACTAACAGAGTTGAACCTTACTTTTGATTGAGCAGTTTTGAAACACTCTTTTTGTGGAATCTGCAAGTGGACATTTGGAGAACATTGAGGCCTACGGTGAAAAACGAAATATCTTCCACTACAAACTACACGGAAGCATTCTGTGAAACTTCTTTCCGTTCTGTTCATTAATCTCTCAGAGCAGAACCTTTATTTTGATTGATCATTTATGAAACACTCTTTTTGTAGGATCTGCATGTGGAAATTTGGAGATCTTTGAAGCCCATGGTGAAATACGAAATATCTTCATGTAAAAACTACACAGAATTCTTCTGTGAAATTTCTTTCTATTCTCGGCATTCATCTCACAGAGTTGAACCTTCATTTTGATTTAGCAGTTTTGAAAAACTCTTTCTGTAGAATATGCAAGTGGACGTTGGAAGATCTTTGAGGCCTATGGTGAAAAGCGTAATATCTTCCAATTAAAACTACGCAGAAGCATTCTCTGAAAATTCTTTCTGATCTGTGCTTTGATCTAACAGAGTAGAACATTTCTTTTGATTGAGCGTATTTGAAACACTCTTTTTGTAGAATCTACAAGTGGACATTTGCAGATTTCTGAGACATATAGTGAAAAACGAAATAACTTCAAGTAAAAACTACACAGAATATTTCTGTGAAATTTCTCTCTATTCTTTGCATTGATCTCACAGAGTTGAACCTTTCTTTTGATTTAGCAGTTTTGAAACAAACTTTCTGAATAAACTGCAAGTGGTCATTTGGAGCGCTTTCAGGCCAATCGTGGAAAAAGGAATATCTTCAATAAAAACTACACAGAAGCATTCTGTGTAACTTCTTTCTGATCTGTGCATTCATCTAACAGAGTTGAACCTTACTTTTCATTGAGCAGTTTTCAAACACTCTTTTTGTATAATCTGGTAGTGGACATTTTGTGAAAATTGAGGCCTACGATGAAAAACGAAATATCTTCCCCTAAAAACTACACAGAAGCATTCTGTGAAACTTCTTTCTGATCTGTGAATTCAACTAACAGAGTTGAACCTTTCTGTTGTTTGAGCTGTTTTGAAACACTCTTTTTGTAGAATCTGCAAGTGGATATTTGGAGATCTTTGAGTCCTATGGTGGAAAACGACATATCTTCAAGTAAAAACTACACAGAATACTTCTGTGAAATTACTTTCTATTCTCTGCATTCATCTCACAGTGTTGAACCTTTCTTTTGATTGCATAGTTTTGAAACACTCTCTCTGTATAAACTGCAAGTGGACATTTTAAGCGCATTGGGGCCTATTGTGGAAAAAGGAATATCTTCAAATAAAAACTGCACAGAAGCATTCTGTGAAACTACTTTCTTATCTGTGAATTCAACTAAGAGATTTGATACTTACTTTTGATTGAGCAGTTTTGAAACATTCTTTTTGTAGAATCTGCAAGTGAACATTTGGAGAACATTGACGCCTATGGTGAAAAAAGAAATATCTTCCCATAAAATCTACATGGAAGCATTCTGTGAAACTTCTTTCTGATCTGTGCATTCAACTAACATTGTTTAACTTTAGTTATTATTGAGCAGTTTTGAAACACTCTATTTGTACAATCTGCAAGTGGACATTTGGAGAACATTGAGGCCTATGGCGAAAAACGAAATATCTTCACCTAAAAACTGAATGGAAGCATTCTGTGAAAATTCTTTCTGATCTGTGCATTCAACTAACTGAGTTGAACATTACTTTCGATTGAGCAGTTTTGAAACACTGTATTTGTAGAATCTGCAAGTGGACATTTGGAGAACATTCAGGCCTGTGGTGAAAAAAGTAATATCTTCCCATAAAAACTACACGGAAGCATTCTGTGAAACTTCTTTCTGATCTGTGTATTCAACTGACAGAGTTGAACGTTACGTTTGATTGAGGAGTTTTGAAACCCTGTATTTGTAGAATCTGCAAGTGGTCATTTGGAGATCATTGAGGCCTATGGGGAAAAACGAAATATCTTCCCATAAAATCTACACAGAAGCATTCTGTGAAACTTCTTTCTATTCTGTTTACTCATCTCACGAAGTAGAACCTTTCTTTTGACTGAGCAGTTTTGAAACATTCTTTTTGTAGAATCTGCAAGTGGACATTTGGAGCGCTTTGAGGCCTATCATGGAAAAAAGTATATCTTCAAAAAAACTATGCAGAAGCATTCTGTGAAACTATTTTCTGATCTTTGAATTCATCTCACTGATTGAACCTTTCTTTTGATTTAGCTGTTTTGAAACACTCTTTTTATACAATCTGCAAGGGAATATTCGGAGAATATTGAGGCATACGGTGTAAAACAGAATATCTTCCCCTTAAAACTACACAGAAGCATTCTGTGAAACTACTTTCTGATCTGTGCATTCATCTAACAGAGTAGAACCATTCTTTTGATTGAGTAGTTTGGAAACACTCTTTTTGTAGAATCTGCAAGTGGACATTTGGAGATCTTTGAGGCCTATGGTGAAAAACGAAATATCTTCAAGTACAAACTACACAGAATACCTCTGTGAAATTTCTTTCTATTCTCTACCTTCATCTCACAGTGTTGAACCTTTCTTTTGATTAGGTAGTTTTGAAACACTCTTTCTGTATAAACTGCAACTGGATATTTGGAGCGCTTTGAGGCCTATCGTGGAAAAAGTAATATCTTCATATAAAAACTACACAGAAGCATTCTGTGTAACTTCTTTCTGATCTGTGCATTCAACTAACAGAGTTGAACCTTACTTTTGATTGAGCAGTTTTGAAACACTCTTTTTGTAGAATCTACAAGTGGACATTTGCAGATTTCTGAGACATATAGTGAAAAATGAAATAACTTCAAGTAAAAACTACACAGAATATTTCTGTGAAATTTCTCTCTATTCTTTGCATTGATCTCACAGAGTTGAACCTTTCTTTTGATTTAGCAGTTTTGAAACAAACTTTCTGAATAAACTGCAAGTGGTCATTTGGAGCGCTTTCAGGCCAATCGTGGAAAAAGGAATATCTTCAATAAAAACTACACAGAAGCATTCTGTGTAACTTCTTTCTGATCTGTGCATTCATCTAACAGAGTTGAACCTTACTTTTCATTGAGCAGTTTTCAAACACTCTTTTTGTATAATCTGGTAGTGGACATTTTGTGAAAATTGAGGCCTACAGTGAAAAACGAAATATCTTCCCATAAAAACTACACAGAAGTATTCTGTGAAACTTCTTTCTATTCTTTTCTTTCATCTCACAGAGTAGAATCTTTCTTTTGATTGAGCAGTTTTGAAACACTCTTTTTGTGGAATCTTCAAGTGGACATTTGGCGCGCTTTGAGGCCTATCGTGGAAAAAGGTATAACGTCAAATAAGAACTGCACAGAAGCATTCTATGAAACTTCTTTCTGCTCTGTGCATTCATCTCACGGAGTTGAATCTTTCCTTGATTGAGCTGTTTTGAAAAATCCTTTTTGTGGAATCTGAAAGTAGATATTTGGAGATCACTGAGGCCTATGGTGAAAAATGAAATATCTTACCATTAAAACTATGTAGAACATTCTGTGAAACTTCTTTTGGATCTGTGCATTCATCTAACAGAGTAGAAGCTTTCTTTTCATTGAGCATTGTGGAAATATTCTTTTTGTAGAATCTGCATGTGGACATTTGGAGATCATTGAGGTCCAAGTTGAAAGATGAAATATCTTGAAGTAAAAACTACACAGAACACTTCTGTGAAAATTTTTCTATTCTCTGCATTCATTTCACAGAGTTGAACCTTTCTTTTGATTGCGAAGTTTTGAAACACTCTTTCTGTAAAAACTGCAAGTGGACATTTGGAGCGCTTTGAGGCCTATCGTGGAAAAAGGAATATCTTCAAATAAAAACTACACTGAAGCATTCTGTGAAACATCTTTCTGATCTGTGCATTCATCTAACAGAGGTGAACATTATTTTTGATTGAGAAGTTTTGGAACACTCTTTTTGTAGAATCTGCAAGTGGACATAGGGTGAACATTGAGGCCTATGGTGAAAAACAAAATATCTTCCCAAAAAAACTACACAGAAACATACTGAGAAATTTCTTTCTATTCTGTTCATTCATCTCACAGAGTAGCAGCTTTCTTTTGATGGAGCAGTTTTGAAATTCTCTTTTTGTAGAATCTGCAAGTGGACATATGGAGTGCTTTGAGTCCTGTCGTGGAAAAAGGAATACCTTCAAATAAAAACTACACTGAAGCATTCTGGGAAACTTCTTTCTGATCTGTGCATTCATCTAACAGAGTTGAACCTTATTTTTCATTGAGCAGTTTTGGAACACTCTTTTTGTAGTATCTGCAAGTGGACATTTGGAGAACATTGAGGCCTACAGTGAAAAACGAAATATCTTCTCCTAAAAACTACACGGAAGCATCCTGTGAAACTTCTTTCTGATCTATGCATTCATCTCACAGAGTTGTACCTTACTTTTGATTGAGCAGCTTTGAAACACTCTTTTTGTACAATCTGCAAGTGGACTTTTGGAGAATATTAAGCCCTACGGTGAAAAACGAAATATCTTCCCATAAAAACTACAGAGAAGCATTCTGTGAAACTTCTTTCTATTCTGTTCATTCATCTCACAGAGTAGAAACTTTCTTTTGACTGAGCAGTTTTGAAACACTCTTTATGTAGTATCTGCAATTGGACACTTTGAGCACTTTGGGGCTTATCGTGGAAAAATGTTTAACTTCAAATAAAAACTACACAGAAGCATTCTGTGAAACTTCTTTCTGATCTGTGCATTCATCTCACTGTGTTGAAACTTTCTTTTGGTTGAGCTGTTTTGAAACACTCTTTTTGTAGAATCTGCAAGTGGGTATTTGGAGAACATTGAGACATAAGGTGAAAAACGGAATATCTTCCAATTAAAACTACACAGAAGCATTCTGTGAAACATCTTTATGACCTGTGCATTCATCTAACACAGTAGAACCTTTCTTTTGATTGAGCAGCTTTGAAACACTCTTTTCGTAGAATCTGCAAGTGGACAGTTGGAGATCTGTCGAGCTTATGGTGAAAAACGAAATATCTTCAAGTAGAAACTACACAGAATACTTATGTGAAAATTTTTTCTATTCTCTGCATTCACTTCACAGAGTTGAACCTTGCTTTTGATTGAGCAGTTTTGAGACACTCTTTTTGTATAAACTGCAGGTGGACATTTGGAGTGCTTGGAGGCCTATCGTGGAAAATGGAATAGCTTCAAATAAAAACTATGCAGAAATTATCTGTGAAACTTCATTATGAACTATGCATTCATCTCAGAGAGTGGAACCTTTCTTTTTATTGTGCAGCTTTGAAACAGCCTTTTCATAGAATCTGCAATTGGACATTTCTAGAGCATTTGGACCTATGGTGAAAAAAGAAATATCTTCCCTTAAAAACTACACGGAAGCATTCTGTGAAACTTATTTCTGATCTGTGCATTCATCTCACAGAGTTGAACTTTACTTTTGATTGAGCAGTTTTGAAACACTGTTTTTGTAGAATCTGCAAGTGGACATATGGAGAACATTAAGGCCTACATTGTTTCAAAACAGCTCAGTCAGAAGAAAGGTTCTACTCTGTGAGATGAATGAACAGAATAGAAAGAAGTTTCACAGAATGCTTCTGTGTAGTTTTTATGGGAAGATATTCTGTTTTTCACCGTAGGCCTCAATTTTCTCCAGATGTCCACTTGCAGACTCTACAAAAAGAGTGTTTCAAAACTGCTCAATCAAAAGTAAAGTTCAGCTCTCTTAGATTAATGCACTGATCAGAAAGAAGTTTCACAGAATGCTTCCATGTAGTTTTTATGGGAAGATATTTTTTTTTTTCACCATAGGCCTCAATGCTCTAGAAATGTTTAATCGGAGATTCAACGAAAAGAGTGTTTCAAAACTGCTCAGTCAAAAGAAAGTTTCTACTCTGTGAGATGAATGAATACAATGGAAAGAAGTTTCACAGAATGCTTCTGTGTAGTTTTTATGAGAAGATATTTCGTTTTTCAATGTAGGCCTCAATGTTCTCCAAATGTCCACTTGCAGATTCTACAAAAAGTGTGTTTCAAAACTACACAATAAACAGCAAGTTTCAACTCTGTTAGTTGAATGCACAGATCAGAAAGTAGTTTCCCAGAATGCTTCCGTGTAGTTTTTATGGGAAGATATTTCTTTTTTCACCATAGGCCTCAATGCTCTAGATATATCCTATTCCAGATTCAATGAAAAGCCTGTTTCAAAGCTGCACAATCAAAGAAAAGTTTCCACTCTCTGATCTGAATGCACAGTTCATAATGAAGTTTCACAGATTACTTCTGTATAGTTTATATTTGAAGATATTTATTTTTCCATGATAGGACTCAAATTGCTCCAAATGTCCACTTGCAGTTTATACAGAATGAGTGTTTCAAAACTGCTAAATCAAAAGAAAGGTTCCACTCTTTGAGATGAATGCACAGAACAGAGAGAATTTCCACAGGAATATACTGTGTAGTTTTTACTTGAAGATATTTTGTTTTACAACAATAGGCCTCAAAGTTCTCCAAATGTCCACTTGCTGATTCTACAAAAAGGGTGTTTCAAAACTGCTCAATCAAAACAAAGGTACTACTCTTGTAGAAGAATGCGCAGATCAGAAAGAAGTTTCACAGAATGCTTCTGTGTATTTTTACTGGGAAGATATTTCGTTTTACAGCATATGCCTCAATGTTCTCCAAATATCCAATTGCAGATTCCACAAAAAGAGTGTTTCAAAACTGCTCAATCAAAAGAAAGGTTCAACTCTGTGAGATGAATGCAGAAAATAGAAATAATTTCCACAGAAGTATTCTGTGTAGTTTTTACTTGAAAATATTTCGTTTTTCACCATAGGCCTCAAAGGTCTCCAAATGTCCACTTGCAGATTCTACAAAAAGAGAGTTTCAAAACTGCTCAATCAAAAGAAATTTTCTACTCTGTGAGTTGAATGAACAGAATAGAAAGAATTTCCACAGAAGTATTCTGTGTAGTTTTTACTTGAAGATATTTCTTTTTTCACCATAGGCCTCAAAGATCTCCAAATGTCCCCTTGCAGATTACACCAAAAGAGTGTTTCAAAACTGCTCAATCAAAAGAAATGTTTTACTCTGTTAGATGAATGCACAGATCAGAAAGAAGTTTCACAGAATTCTTCTGCATAGATTTAATGGGAAGATATTTCGTTTTTCACCATAGACCTCAATGTTCTCCAAATATCCACTTGCAGATTCTGCAAAAACAGTGTTTCAAAATAGCTCAATCAAAAGAAAGTTCAACTCAGTGAAATGAATACACAGATCAGAAAGAAGTTTCACAGAATGCTTCTGCGTATTTTTTATTTGAAGATATTACTTTTTCCACGATAGTCCTCAAAGCGCTCCAAATGTCCACTTGCAGATACTACAAAAAGAGAGTTTCAAACTGCTCAAACAAAAGAAAGGTTGTACTTTGTCAGATGAATGTACAGAATAGAAAGAATTTCCACAGAAGTATTCTGTGTAGTTTTTACTGGAAGATATTTCTTTTTTCACCACAGGCCTCAATGTTCTCAAAATGTCCACTTGCAGATTCTACAAAAAGTGTGTTTCAAAACTGCTCAATCAAAAGTAAGGTTCAACTCAGTTAGATGAGTGCACAGATCAGAAAGAAGTTTCACAGAATGCTTCCGTGTAGTTTCTATGGGAAGATATTTCTTTTTCCACCATAGGTATCAATGTTCTCCAAATATCTACTTACAGATTTTACAAAAGAGTGTTTCAAAACTGCTCAATCAAAAGTAAAATTCATCTCCATTAGTTGAATGCACAGATCAGAAAAATTTTCACAGAATGCTTCTCTGTATTTTATATATGAAGATATCACATTTTCCACGATAGGCCTCAAAGTGCTTCAAATGTCCACTTGCCGTTTATGCAGAAAGAGTTTTTCAAAACTACTCAATGAAAAGAGAGGTTCAACTCTGTGAGACAAATGCAGAGAATAGAAAGAATTTTCACAGAAGTATTCTGTGTTGTTTTACTTGAAGATGTTTGGTTTTTCACCATTGGCCTCAATGATCTCAAAGTGTCCACTTGCAGATTCTAGAAAAAGAGCATTTCAAAACTGCTCAGTCAAAAGAAAGGTTCTACTTTGTGAGATGAATGAACAGAACAGAAAGAAGTTTCACAGAATGCTTCTGTGTAGTTTTTATGGGAAGATATTTCGTTTTTCACCATAGGCTCAATGTTCTCCATATGTCCACTTGCAGATTCTAAAAATAGAGTGTTTCAAAACTGCTCAATCAAAAGTAAGGTTCAACTCTGTTAGTTGAAAGCACAGACCTGAAGGAAGTTTCACAGAATGCTTCCGTGTAGTTTTTAGGGGAAGATATTTCTTTTTTCACCATAGGCCTCAAGGTTCTCCAAATGTCCACTTGCAGATGCTACAAAAAGAGTGTTTCAAAACAGCTCAATCAAAAATATGGTTCAACTCTGTTAGTTGAATGCACAGATCAAAAAGAAGTTTCACAGAATGCTTCTGTGTAGTTTTTATTTTAAGATATTCATTTTTCCACGATAGGCCTCAAAGCGCTCCAAATGTCCACTTGCAGTTTATACAGAAAGAGTGTTTCAAAACTAAACAATCAAAAGAAAGGTTCAAAACAATGAGATGAATTTCGAGAATAGAAAGAAACTTCACAGAAGTATTCTTTGTACTTTTTAATTGAAGATATTTCATTTTTCACCATAGGCTCCAAAGATCTCCAAACGTCCACGTGCAGATTCCACAAAAAGAGTGTTTAAAAACTGCTCAATCAAAAGAAAGTTTCTACTCTGTTAGATGAATGCACAGATCAGAAAGTAGTTTCACAGAATGCTTCTGTGTGGTTTTATGGGGAAGATATTTCATTTTACACCGTATGCCTAGGTATTCTCCATATATCCCCTCGCAGATTCTACCAAAAGAGTGTTTCAAAACAGCTCAATCAAAAGAAAGATTCAACTCAGTGAAATGAATGCACAGATGAGCAAGAAGATTCACAGAATTATTCTGTGTAGTTTTTATTTGAAGATATACTTTTTCCACGATAGGCCTCAAAGCGCTCCAAATGTCCACTTGCAGATTCTACAAAAAGAGTGTTTCAAAACTGCTCAGTTAGAAGAAAGGTTCTAATTTGTGAGATGAATGAACAGAATAGAAAGAAGTTTCACAGAATGCTTCTGTGTAGTTTTTATGGGAAGGTATTTCATTTTTCACCGTAGGCCTCAATGTTCTCCAAATGTCCACTTGCAGATTCTACAAATAGAATGTTTCAAAACTGCTCAATCAAAAGTAAGCTTCAACTCTGATAGTTGAATGCACAGATCAGAAGGAAGTTTCACAGAATGCTTCTGTGTAGTTTTTAGTGGATGATATTTCGTTTTTCACTGTAGGCCTCAATGTTCTCCAAATTTCCACTTGCAGATATTACAAATAGAGTGTTTCAAAACTGCTCAATCAAAACAAAGTTTCAATTCCATTAGTTGAATGCACAGAACAGAAAGAAGTTTCACAAAACTGCTCAATCAAAAGTAAGGTTCCACTCAGTTAGTTGAATACACAGAACAGAAACAAGTTTCACAGAATGCTTCTGTGTAGTTTTTAGGGAAAGATATTCCTTTTTTCACCATAGGCCTCAATATTCTCAAAATGTCCACTTGCAGATTCTACAAAAAGAGTGTTTCAGAAGTGCTCAATCAAAAGTAAGGTTCAACTCTGTTAGTTGAATGCAGAGATCAGAAAGAAATTCCACAGAATGCTTCTGTGTAGTTTCTATTTGAAGATATTCCTTTTTCCACGATAGGCTTCAAAGAGCTCCAAATGTCCACTTGCAGTTAATACAGAAAGACAGTTACACAACTACCCAGTCAAAAGAAAGTTTCAACACTGTGAGATGAATGCAGAGAATAGAAAGAAAATTCACAGAAGTATTCTGTGTAGTTTTTATTTGAAGATATTTCGTTTTTCACCATAGGCCTCAAAGATCTCCAAGTGTTCACTTGCAGATTCTACAAAAAGATTGTTTCAAAACTGCTCAATCAAAAGAAAAGCTCTACTCAGTTAGATGAATGCGCAGATCAGAAAGTAGTTTCACAGAATGCTTCTGTGTAGTTTTAAGGGGATGATATTTCGTTTTACAATGTATGCCTCAATATTATCCAAATATCCCCTTGCAAATTCTACTTAGAGTGTTTCAAAACAGCTCAATCAAAGTAAGGTTCAATTCAGTCATTTGAATGCACAGATCAGAAAGAAGTATCACAGAATGCTTCTGTGTAGTTCTTATTTGAAGATATACCTTTTTCCACTGTATGCCTCGAAGCGCCCCAAATGTCCACTTGCAGATTCTACAAAAGGAGTATTTCAAAAATGTTCAGTCAAAAGAAAGGTTCTTCTTGGTGAGATGAATGAACAAAATAAAAAGAAGTTTCACAGAATGCCTCTGTGTCGTTTTCATGGGAAGATATTTCACTTTTCACAGTAGGCCTCAATGCTCTCCAAATGTCCACTTGCAGATTCTACAAATAGAGTGTTTCAGAACTGCTCAATCTAAAGTAAGGTTCAACTCTGTTAGTTGAAAGCACAGATCAGAAAGAAGTTTCACGGAAAGCTTCCATGTAGTTTTTAGGGGAAGATACTTCGTTTTTCACCGTAGGCCTCAATGTTCCCAAAATGTCCACTTGCAGATTGTACAATTAGAGTGTTTAAAAACTGCTCAATCAAAAGTAAGCTTCAACTCTGTTAGTTGAATGCACAGATCAGAAAAAAGTTTCACAGAATGCTTCTGTGTACTTTTTATTTGAAGATATTCCTTTTTCCACGATAGGCCTCAAAGCACTCCAAATGTCTACTTGCAGTTTATACAGAGAGTGTTTCAAAACTACCCAATCAAAAGTAAGATTCAACATGGTGAGATGAATGCAGAGAATAGAAATAAATTTCACAGACACATTCTGTATAGTTTTTACTTTAAGATATTTCGTTTTTCACCATAGGCCTCAAAGATCTGTAAATGTCCACTTGCAGATTGTCCAAAAAGAGTGTTTGAAAACTGCTCATTCAAAACCAAGGTTCGACATTGTTAGATGAATGCACAGATCAGAAAGTAGTTGAACAGAGTGCTTCTTTGTAGTTTTAAGGGGAAGGTATTTCGTTTTACGCCGTATGCCTCAATATTCTCCAAATATCCTCTTTCAGATTCTACAAAAAGAGTGTTTCAAAAGAGCTCAATCAAAAAAATGTTCAACTCAGTGAGATTAATGCACAGATCAGAAATTAGTTTCACAGAATGCTTCTGTGTAGTTTGTATTTGAAAATATACCTTTTTCCATGATAGGCCTCAAAGCATCCAAATGTCCACTTGCAGATTCTACAAAAAGAGTGTTTCAAAACTTCTCAGTCAAAAGAAAGGTTCTACTTTGTGAGATGAAGGAACAGAATAGAAAGAAGTTTCACAGAATGCTTCTGTGTAGTTTTTATGGGAAGATATTTCTTTTTTCACCATAGGCCTCGATGTTCTCCAAATGTCCACTTGCAGATTCTACAAATAGAGTGTTTCAAAACTACTTGATCAAAAGTAAGGTTCCATTCTGTTAGTTGAATGCATGAATCAGAAAGAGGTTTCACTGAATGCTTCCGTGTAGTTTTTAGGGGAAGATATTTCTTTTTTCACCATAGGCCTCAATGATCTCCAAATGTCCACTTGCAGATTCTACAAAATGTGTGTTTCAAAACTGCTCAATCAGAAGAAAGGTTTTACTCTTTTAGATGAATGCACAGATCAGAAATTAGTTACACAGAATGCTTCTGTGTTGTTTTAAGGGGAGATATTTCGATTTACAACGTACGCCTCAATATTCTCCAAATATCCACTTGCAGAATTTACAAAAAGTGTGTTTCAAAACAGCTCAATGAAAAGAAAAGTTCAAATCACAGAGATGAATGCACAGATCAGAAAATAGTTTCACAGAATGCTTCTGTGTAGTTGTTATTTGAAGATAGACCTTTTTCCATGATAGGCCTCAATGCACTCTGAATGTCCACTTGCAGATTCTACAAAAAGAGTGTTTCAAAACTGCTCAGTCAAAAGAAAGGTTCTGCTTTGTGACATGAATGAACAGAATAGAAAGAAGTTTCACAGAATGCCTCTGTGTAATTTTTATGGGAAGATATTTCATTTTTCCCTGTAGGCGTCAATATTCTCCAAATGTCCACTTGCAGATACTACAAATAGAGTGTTTCAAAACTGCTCAACTAAAAGTAAGGTTCAACGCTGTTAGTTGAATGCACAGATCAGAAAGAAGTTTCACAGAATGCCTCCTTGTAGTTTTTAGGGGAAGATATTTCGTTTTTCACCGTAGGCCTCAATGTTCTCCAAATGTCCACTTGCAGATTCTACAAATAGAGTGTTTCAAAATGGCTCAATCAAAACTAAGGTTACACCCTGTTAGTTGAATGCACAGATCAGAAAAAAGTTTCACAGAATGTTTCTGTGTTGTTTTTATGGGAAATATTTCTTTTTTCACTGGAGGCCTCAATATATTCCCAATGTCCACTTGCAGATTCTACAAAAAGAGTGTTTCAAAGCTGCTCAATCAAAAGTAAGATTCAAATCTGCTAGTTGAATGCACAGATCAGATAGTAGTTTCACAGAATGCTCTGTGTAGTTTTTATTTGAAGATATTACTTTTTCCACGATAGGCCTCAAAGCGCTCCAAATGTCCACTTGCAGTTTACACAGAAAGACTGTTTGAAAACTACCCACTCTAAAGAAAGGTTTAACATTGTGAGATGAATGCAGAGAATAGAAACTAATTTCACAGAAGTATTCTGTGTAGTTTTTACGTGAAGATATTTCATTTTTCACCGTAGGCCTCAGAGATCTCCAAATGTCCACTTGCAGATTCTACAAAAAGAGTGCTTCAAAACTGCTCAATCAAAAGAAATGTTCTACTCTGTTAGATGAATGCACAGATTAGAAAGTATTTTCACAGAATGCTTCTGTGTAGTTTTAAGGTGAAGATATTTCATTTTACAACGTATGCCTCAACATTCTCGAAATATCCCCTTGCAGATTCTTCTAAAAGAGTGTTTCAAAACAACTCAATCAAAACAAAATTCAACTCAGTGAGATGAATGCACAGAGCAGAAAGTAGTTTCACAAAATGCTTCTGTATTGTTTTTGTTTTAAGATATACCTTTTTCCACGATAGGCCTGAAAGCGCTCCAAATGTCCACTTGCAGATTCTACAAAAAGAGTGTTTCAAAACTGCTCACTCAAAAGAAAGGTTCTACTTTGTGAGTTGAATGAACAGAATAGAAAGAAGTTCCACAGAATGATTCTGTGCAGTTTTTATGGGAAGATATTTCGTTTTTTTACTGTAGGCCTCAATGATCTGCAAATGTAAACTTGGAGATTATACAAATAGAATGTTTCAAAACTGCTCAGTCAACAGTAAGTTTCCACTCTGTTAATTGAATGCACAGATCAGAAAGTAGTTTCACAGAATTCTTCCATGTAGTTTTTATTTGAAGATATACGTTTTTCCACGATAGGCCTCAAAGCACTCCAAATGTCCACTTGCAGATTCTCAAAAAGAATGTTTCAAAACTGCTCAGTCAAAAGAAAGATTCTACTTTGTGAGATGAATGAACAGAATAGAAATAAGTTTCACATAATGCTACTGTGTAGTTTTTATGGGAAGATATTTTTTCCGTATTTTTTCACCGATTCAAAAAGAGTTTCAAACTGTTCTCAAATTAAGTTCATTTGTTAATGCAATCAAAAAGTTCACTGAATGCCATGTATTTCAGGGAAGATATTTCGCTTTTCACCGTAGGCCTCAATGATCTCCAAATGTCCACTTGCAGATTCTAAAAATACAGTATTTCAAAACTGCTCAATCAAAAGTAAGTTTCAACTCTGTTAGTTGAATGCACAGATCAGGAAGAAGTTTCACAGAATGCTTCTGTGTAGTTTTAAGGGGAATATATTTCATTTTTCACAATAGGCCTCAATGTTCTCCTAATGTCCATTTGCAGATTCTACAAATAGAGTGTTTCAAAACTGCTCAATCAGAATGAAGGTTAAACTCTGTTAGTTGAATGCACAGAACAAAAAGTAGTTTCACAGAATGCTTGCATGTAGTTTTTATGGGAAAATATTTCTTTTTTCACCGTAGGCCTCAATATTCTCCAAAAGTCAACTTGCAGATTCTACAAAAAGAGTGTTTCAAAACAACTCAGTCAAAAGAAAGGTTCAACTCAGTGAGATGACTGCACAGATCAGAAAGCAGTTTCACAGAATGCTTCTCTGTAGTTTTTATTTGAAGGTATATCTTTTTCCACGATAGGCCTCAAATGTCCACTTGCAGATTCTAAAAAAAGAGTGTTTCAAAACTGCTCTGTCAAATGAAAAGTTCTACTTTGTGAGATGAATGAACAAAATAGAAAGAAGTTCCATAGAATGCTTCTGTGTAGTTTTTAAGGGAAGATATTTCGTTTTTCAACGTATTCCTCAATGACCTCCAAATGTAAACTTGCAGATTATACAAATAGAATGTTTCCAAAATGCTCAATCAAAAGAAAGGTTCAACTCTGTTAATCGAATGCACAGATCAGAAAGAAGTTTCACAGAATGCTTCCGTGTAGTTTTTAGAGGAAGATATTTCATTTTTCAACGTAGGCCTCAATGTTCCCCAAATGTCCACTTGCAGGTTCTACAAATAGTGTGTTTCAAAACTGCTCAATCAAAAGTAATGTTCAACTATGTTAGTTGAGTGCATACATTAGAAAGAAGTTTCGCAGAATACTTCTGTGTATTTTTTATTTGAAGATATTCCTTTTTCCACGGTAGGCTGCAAAGTGCTCCAAATGTCCACTTGCAGTTTATACAGAAAGAGAGTTTCAAAACTTCCCAATCAAAAGAAACTTTCAACGCTGTGAGATGAATGCAGATAATAGAAAGAAATTTCACAGAAGTATTCTGTGTAGCTTTTACTTGAAGATATTACCTTTTTCACCATAGGCCTCAAAGTTCTCCAATTAACCACTTGCAGATTACACAAACAGAGTGTTTCAAAAGTGCACAGCCAAAAGAAAGGTTCTACTTTTTGAGGTGAATGAACAGAATAGACAGAAGTTTCACAGAATGCTTCTGTGTAGTTTTTATGGGAATATATTCTGTTTTTCGCAGTAGGCCTCAATGTTCGCAAAATGTCCACTTGCAGATTCTACAAATAGAGTGTTTCAAAACTGCTCAATCAAAAGTAAGGTTCAACTCTGTTAGTTGAATGCACAGATCAGAAAGAAGTTTCACAGAACACCTGTGTGTAGTTTTTATTTGAAGATATTCCTTTTTTCAAGATAGGACTCAAAGCGCTCCAAATGTCTACTTGCAGTTTATACAGAAAGAGTGTTTCAAAACTACCCAATCAAAAGAAAGGTTCAACACTGTGAGATGAATGCAGAGAATAGAAATAAATTTCACATAATTACTCTCTGTAGTTTTTACGTGAATATATTTCGTTTTTCACCATAGGCATCAATGATCTCCAAATGTCCACTTGCAGATTCTACAAAAAGTGGCTTTCAAAACTGCTCAATCAATAGAAAGGTTCTACTCTGTTAGATGAATGCACAGATCAGAAAGTAGTTTCACAGAATGCTTCTGTGTAGTTTTAAGGGGAAGATATTTCGATTTACACCGTATGCCTCAATATTCTCCAAATATCCCCTTGCAGATTTTACAAAAAGAGTGTTTCAAAACAGCTCAATCAAAAGAAAGGTTCAACTCAGTGAGTTGAATGCACAGATCAGAAAGTAGTCTTGCAGAATGCTCCTCTGTAGTTTTCATTTGAAGATAAACCTTATTCCACGATAGGCCTCAATATGCTCAAAATGTCCATTTGTAGATTCTACAGAAAGTGTGTTTCATAACTGCTCAGTCCAAAGAAAGGTTGTACTTTGTGAGATGAATGAACGGAATAGAAAGAAGTTTCACAGAATGCTTCTGTGTAGTCATTATGGGAAGATATTTCGTTTTTCACCATAGGCCTCAATGTTCTCCAAATGTCCACTTACAGATTCTACAAATGGACTGTTTCACAACTGCTCAATCAAAAGTAAGGTTAAACTCTGTTTGTTGAATGCAAAGATCAGAAAGAAGTTTCACAGAATGCTTCTGTGTAGTTTTTAGGGGAAGATATTTTGTTTTGCAACATCGGACTCAAAGTTCTCCAAATGTCTATTTGCAGATTGTACAAATAGAGTGTTTCAAAACTGCTCAATCAAAACTAATGTTAAAGTCTGTTAGTTGAATGCACAGATCAGAAAGAAGTTTCACAGAATGCTTCTGTGTAGTTTTTATGGGAAGATATTTCTTTTTTCTCCATAGGCCTCAATGTTCTCCAAATGTCCACTTGCAGATTCTACCAAAAGAGTGTTTCAAATCTGCTCAATGAAAAGTAAGGTTAAACTGTGTTAGTGCAATGCACAGATCAGAAAGATGTTTCACAGAATGCTGCTGTGTAATTTTTATTTGAAGATTTTCCATTTTCCACGATAGGCCTCAAAGTGCTCCAAATGTCCACTTGCAGTTTATAGAGAAAGAGTGTTTCAAAACTACCCAATCAAAAGAAAGATTCAACATTCTGAGATGAATGCAGAGAATAGAAAGAAATTTCACAGAAGTATTCTGTGTAGTTTTTACTTGAAGATATTTCGTTTTTCACCATATGTCTCAAAGACCTCCAAATGTCCACTTGCAGATTCTACAAAAAGAGTGTTTCAAAACTGTTCAATCAAAAGAAAGATTCTACTCTGCTAGATGAATGCACAGATCAGAAAGTAGTTTCACAGAATGCTTCTGTGTAGTTTTCAGTGTAAGATATTTCATTTTTCACCTTATGCCTCAATATTCTCCAAATATTACATTGCAGTTTCTACAAAAACAGTGTTTCAAAACAGCTCAGTGAAAGGAAAGGTTCAACTCAGTGAGTTGAATGCACAGATCAGAAAGTAGTTTGACAGAATGCTTCTACGTTGTTTTAAGCGGTAGATATTTCGTTTTACACTGTATTCCTCAATATTCTCCAAATATCTACTTGCATATTCAACAAAAAGAGTGTTTCAAAACAGCTCAATCAAAAGAAAGGTTCAACTCAGTGAGATGAATGCACAGATCAGGAAGTAGTTTCACAGAATGCTTCTGTGTAGTTTTTATTTGAAGATATAACTTTTTTCATGATAGGCCACAAAGTGCTCCAAATTTCCACTTGCAGATTCTAGAAAAAGTGTTTCAAAACTGCTCAGTCAAAAGAAAGGTTCAACTTTGTGAAATGAATGAACAGAATAGGAAGAAGTTTCACAGAATACTTCTGTGTAGTTTTTAGGGGAAGATATTTCATTTTTCACCATAGATCGCAGTGTTCTCCAAGTGACCACTTGCAGATTCTACAAATAGAGTCTTTCAAAACTGCTCAATCAAAAGTAAGGTTCAACTCTGTTAGTTGAATGCACAGATCAGAAAGAAGTTTCACAGAATGCTTCCGTGTAGTTTTTAGGGGAAGATATTTCGTTTTTCACCATAGGCCTTATTGTTCTCCAAATGTCCACAGGCAGATTCTTCAAATAGAGTGTTTCAAAACTGCTCAATCAAAACTAAGGTTAAACTCTGTTAGTTGAATGCACGGATCAGAAAGAAGTTTCACAGAATGCTTCCGTGTAGTTTTTTTCTGAAGACATTTGTTTTTTCACCATAGGCCCCAATGTTTTCCAAATGTGCACTTGCAGATTTTACAAAAAGAGTGTTTCAAAACTACTCAATCAAAAGAAAGGTTCAACACTGTGAGATGAATGCAGAGAATAGAAAAAAAATTCACAGAAATATTCTGTGTAGTTTTTACTTGAAGATATTTCGTCTTTCACCATATGCCTCAAAGATTTCCAAATGTCCAGTTGCAGATACTATAAAAAAAGTTTTTCAAAACTGCTCAATCAAAAGAAAGTTTCTACTCTGTTAGATGAATGTACAGATAAGAAGCTAGTTTCACAGAATGCTTCTGTGTAGTTTTAAGGGTAATATATTTCGTTTTACACCATATAGCTCAATATTCTCCAAATATCCCGTTGCAGAGTCTACAGAAAGAGTGTTTCAAAACAGCTCAATCAACAGAAAGGTTCAACTCAGTGAGATGAATGCACAGATCAGAAAATAGTTTCACAGAATACTTCTGTGTAGTTTTAAGGGGAAGATATTTCATTTTACACTGAAGGCCTCTATATTTTCCAAATATCCCTTGCAGATTCTGCAAAAAGAGTGTTTCACAACAGCTCAATCAAAAGAAAGGTTCAACTCAGTGAGATGAATGCACAGATCAGAAAGCAGTTTCACAGGATGCTTCTGTGTAGTTTTTATTTGAAGATATACCTTTTTGCACAATAGGCCTAAAAGGGATACAAATGTCCACTTCCAGATCCTTCAAAAAGAGTGTTTCAAAACTGCTCAGTCAAAGAAAGGTTCTACTTTGTGAGATGAATGAACAGAATACAAAGAAGTTTCACAGAATGCTGCTGTGTAGTTTTTAGTGGAAGATATTTTATTTTTCACCGTAGGCCTCAATGTTCTCCAAATGTCCACTTGCAGATTCTACAAATAGAGTGCTTTAAATCTGCTCAATCAAAACTAAGGTTAAACTCTGTTAGTTGAATGGGCAGATCAGAAAGAAGTTTCAGCGAATGCTTCCGTGTATTTTTTATGGGAAGATATTTCTTTTTTCACCATAGGCCTCAATGTTCTTCAAATATCCACTTGCAGATTCTAAAAAGAGTCTGCTTCAAGACTGCTCAGTCAAAAGAAAGATTATACGATGTGAGATGAATGAACAGAATAGAAAGAAGTTTCACAGAATGCTTCTGTGTAGTTTTTATGGGAAGATATTTCGTTTTTCACCATAGGCCTCAATGTTCTCCCAATGTCCACCTGCAGATTCTTCAAATAGAGTGTTACAAAACTTGTCAGTCGAAATTAATGTTAAACTTTATTAATTGAATGCACAGATCAGAAAGAAGTTTCACAGAATGCTTCCATGTACTTTTTAGGGGAAGATATTTCTTTTTTCACCATAGGCCTCAATGTTCTCCAAATGTCCACTTGCAGATTCTACAAAAAGCTTGTTTCAAAACTGCTCAATCAAAAGAAAGATTCAACTCTGTTAGTTGAATGCACAGATCAGAAATAAATTTCAGAAAATGCTTCTGTGTAGTTTTTATTTGAAGATATTCCTTTTTGCACGATAGGCCTCAAAGAGCTCCAAATGTCCACTTGCAGTTTATACAGAAAGAGTGTTTCAAAACTACCTAATCAAAAGAAAGGTTCAACACTGTGAGATGAATGCAGAGATTAGGAAGAAATTTCACAGAAGTATTCTGTGTAGTTTTTACTTGAAGATATTTCGTTTTTCACCATAGTCCTCAAAGATCTCCAAATGTCCACTTCCAGATTCTCCAAAAAGAGTGTTTCAAAACTGCTCAGTCAAATAAACTTCTACTCTTTGAAATGAATGAACAGATTAGAAAGATGTTTCACAGAATGCTTCTGTGTAGTTTTTATGGGAAGATATTTCATTTTTCACTGAAGGCCTCGGTGTTCGCCAAATGTCCACTTGCAGATTCTAAAAAAAGAGTGTTTCAAAACTGCTCAATCAAAAGTAAGGTTCAACTCTGTTAAGTGAAAGCACAGATCAGAAAGAAGTTTCACAGAATGCTTCCATGTAGTTTTTATGGGAAGATATTTCTTTTTTCACCAGAGGCCTCAATGCTCTAGAAATGTCCAAATGCAGATTCTTCAAAAAGCCTGTTTCAAACTGCACAATCAAAAGAAAGTTTCCCCTCTCTGAAATGAGTGCACAGTTCCTAATGAAGTTTCACAGATTACTTCTGTGTATTTTATATTTGAAGATATTCCATTTTCCGTGATGGGCCTCATAGCGCTCCAAATGTCCACATGCAGTTTATACAAAAAGAGTTTTTCCAAAGTGCTCAATCAAAAGAAAGGTTCAACTCTGTGAGATGAATGCAGAGAATAGACAGAATTTCCTCAGACGTATTCTGTGTAGTTTTCACTTGAATATATTTCGTTTTTCACCATAGGCCTCAATGTTCTCCAAATGTCGAATTGCATATTCAACAAAAACAGTGTTTCGAAACTGCTCAATCAAAAGTAAGGTTCAACTGTGTTAGATGAATGCACAGATCAGAAAATAGTTTCACAGAATGCTTCTGTGTAGTTTTTATTTGAAGATATTCCTTTTTCCCCGATAGGCCTCAAAGCACTCCAAGTGTCCACTTGCAGATTCTAGAAAAAGAGAGTTTCAAAACGGCTTAATCAAAATAAAGGTTCTTCTCTGTGAGATGAATGAACAGAATAGAAAGGAGTTTCACAAAATGCTTCTGTGTAGTTTTTAGGGGAAGGTATATCGTTTTTGACATTAGGCCTCAATGTTCTCCAAATGTCTACATTCAGATTCTACAAAAAGAGTGTTTGAAAACTGCTCAATGAAACGTAAGTTTCAACTTTGTTAGTTGAATGCACAGATCAGAAAGAAGTTTCACAGAATCCTTCCATGTAGTTTTCATGGGAAGATATTTGTTTTTTAACCATAGGCCTCAATGCTCTCGAAATGTCCAATTGCAGGTTCTACGAAAAGAATGTTTCAAAACTGTTCTGTCAAAAGAAAAGTTCTACTCTGTGAGATGAATGAACACAATAGAAAGAAGTTTCACAGAATGCCTCTGTGTAGTGTTTTTGGGAAGATATTTCATTTTTCACTGTTGGACTCAATGTCCTCAAAATGTCCACTTGCAGATTCTACAAAAAGAGTGTTTCAAAACTGCTCAATCAAAAGTAAGTTTCAACTCTGTTAGTTGAATGCACAGATCAGAAAGTAATTTCACAGAATGCTTCCGTGTAGTTTTTATGGGAAGATATTTCCTTTTTCACTATAGGCCTCATTGCCCTAGAAATGTCCAATTGCAGATTCTACGAAAAGCCTGTTTCCAAGGGGCACAATCAAAAGAAACTTTCCACTCTCTGAGATGAATGCACAGTTCCTCATAAAGTTTCACAGATTACTTCTGTGTAGTTTATATATGAAAATATTCCATTTTCCATGATAGGCCTCAAAGCGCTCCAAATGTCCACTTGCTGTTCATACAAAAAGAGTATTTCAAAACTGATCAATGAAAAGAAAGTTTCAACTCTGTGAGATGAATGCAGAGAATAGAAAGAATTTCCACGGTAGTATTCTGTGTAGTTTTTACTTGAAGATGTTAAGTTTTTCACCATAGTCCTAAAAAATCTCCAAATGTACAGTTGCAGATTCTACAAAAACTTGTTTCAAACTGCTCAATCAAAAGAAAGGTTCTACTCTGTAAGACGAATGTACAGATCAGAAAGAAGTTTCACAGAATGCTTCTCTGTAGTTTGAATGGGAAGATATTTCGTTTTACACCCTATGCCTCCATATTCTCCAAATATCCACTTGCAGATTCTACAAAAAGAGTGTTTCAAAACAGCTCCATCAAAAGAAAGGTTCAACTCAGTGAGATGAAAGCAAAGATCAGAAAGAAGTTTCACAGAATGGTTCTGTGTAGGTTTTATTTGAAGATATTCCTTTTTCCACGACAGGCCAAAAGAGCTCCAAATATCCACTTGCAGTTTATACAGAAAAAGTGTTTCAAAACTACTCAATCAAAAGAAAGATTCAACTCTGTGAGATGAATGCAGAGAATAGAAAGAAATTTCACAGAAAAATTCTCTGTAGTTTTTATTTGAAGATATTTCGTTTTTCACCATAGGCCTCAAAGGTATCCAAATGTCCACTTGCAGATTCCACAAAAAAAGTGTTTCAAAACTCCTGAATCAAAAGAAAAGTTCTACTCTGTTAAATTAATGCACAGATCAGAAAGAACTTTCACAGAATGCTTCTGTGCAGTTTTAATGGGAAGATATTTTGTTTTACACCGTATGCATCAAGATTCTCCAAATATCCACTTGCAGATTCTACAAAAAGAGTGTTTCAGAACAGCTCAATCAAAAAAAAGGTTCAACTCAGTGAGATGAATGCACAGATCAGAAAGAATTTTCGCAGAATGCTTCTGTGTAGTTTTAAGGGGAAGATATTTCGTTTTACACCCTATGCCTCAATTTTCTCCAAATATCCACTTGCAGATTCTACAAAAAGAGTGCTTCAAAACGGCTCAATCAAAAGAAAGGTTCAACTCATTGAGATGAATGCACAGATCAGAAAGATGTTTCACAGAATGATTCTGTGTAGTTTTTATTTGAAGATATAGCTTTTTCCACCATAGGCCTCAAAGCGCTCCAAATTTACAGTTGCAGATTCTTCAAAAAGAGTGTTTCAAAACTGCTGAATCAAAAGTAAGGTTCAACTCTGTTAGATGAATGTGCAGATGATAAAGACATTTACAGAATTCTTCCGTGTACTTTTTATGGGACGATATTTTTTTTTCTCCGTAGGCCTCAATGCTCTAGAAATGTCCAATTGCAGATTCTACGAAAAGAGTGTTTCAAAAGTGCTCAGTCAAAAGAAAGTTTCTACTCTGTGAGATGAATGAACACAATACAAAGAAGTTTCACAGAATGCTTCTGTGTAGTTTTTATTGGAAGATATTTCCTTTTTCACCGTAGGCCTCAATGTTCTCCAAATGTCCACTTGCAGATTCTTCAAAATGTGTGTTTCAAAACTGCTCAATCAAAAATAAGGTTCAACTCTGTTAGTTGAATGCACACATCAGAAAGATGTTTCACAGAATGCTTCCATGTAGTTTTTATGGGAAGATATTTCTTTGTTCACCATAGGCCTCAATGCTCTAGAAAGGTCCAATTGCAGATTCTATGAAAAGCCTGTTTCAAAGCTGCACAATCAAAAGAAAATTTCTACTCTCTCAGATAAATGCACAGTTCATAATGAAGTTTCACAGATTACTTCTGTGTAGTTTATATTTGAAGATGTTCCATTTTCCACAATAGACCTCAAAGAGCTCCAAATGTCCACTTGCAGTTTATACAAAAAGAGTTTCTCAAAACTGCTCAATCAAAAGAAAGTTTCAACTCTGTGAAATGAATGCAGAGAATGCAAAGAATTTCCACAGAAATATTCTGTGTAGTTTCCACTTGAAGATATTTCGTTTTTCACCATAAGCCTCTCAGATCTCCAAATGTCCCCTTGCAGATTCTACAAAAAGTGTGTTTCAAAACAGCTCAATCAAAAGAAAGGTTCAACTCAGTGAGATGAATGCACAGATCACAGAGAAGTTTCACAGAATGCTTCTGCATAGTTTTTATTTGAAGATATTCCTTTTTCCACGATAGGCCTCAAAGCGCTCCAAATATCCACTTGCAGATTCTACAAAAAAGAGTGTTTCGAAAGTGCTCAGTCAAAAGAAAGGTTCTACTCTGTGAGATAAATGAACGGAATAGAAAGAAGTTTCAAAAAATGATTCTGTGTAATTTTGAGGGGAAGATATTTCACTTTTAACCATTGGCCTCAATGTTCTCCAAATGTCCACTTGCCGATTCTACAAAAAGGGTGTTTCAAAACTGCTCAATCAAAAGAAAGTTCCTACTCTGATGGATGAATGCACAGATCAGAAAGAAGTTTCACAGAATGCTTCTGTGTAGTTTTAATGGGAAGATACTCCATTTTACACTGTATGTCTCAATGTTCTTCAAATGTCGACTTGCAGATTCTACAAAAACAGTGTTTCCAATCTGCTCAATCAAAAGTCAGGTTCAACTCTGTTAGATGAATGCACAGATAAGAAAGAAGTTTCACAGAATGCTTCTGTGTAGTTTTTACTTGAAGATATTTCTTTTTCCACAATAGGCCTCAAAGCACTCGAAATGTACACTTGCAGATTTTACAAAAAGAGTGTTTCAAAACCACCCAATCAAAAGAAATGTTCAACTCTGTGAGATGAATGCAGAGAATAGAAAGTAATTTCACAGAACTATTCTGTGTAGTTTTAGTTGAAGATATATCGTTTTTCGCCATAGGCCCCAAAGATCGCCAAATGTCCACTTGCAGATTCTACAAAAAGTGTGTTTGAAAAGTGCTGAATCAAAAGAAATGTTCTACTCTGTAAGATGAATGCACAGATAACAAAGTAGTTTCACAGAATGCTTCTGTGTAGTTTTTATTTGAAGATATTCCTTTTTCCACGATAGCTCTCAAAGCACTCCAAATGTCCACTTGCAGATTCTACTAAAGAGAGTATCAAAACTGCTCAATCAAAACAAAGATTCTAGTCTGTGATATGAATGAACAGAATTGAAGGAAGTTTCACAAAATGCTTCTGTGTAGTTTTTAGGGGAACATAGTTCGTTTTTCACCGTAGGCCTCCTTGTTCTCCAAATATACACTTTCAGATTCTACAAAAAGAGTGTTTAAAAACTGCTCAATCAAAAGTAAGGTTCAAGTCTGTTACTTGAATGCACAGATCAGAAAGAAGTTTCACATAATGCTTCCGTGTAGTTTTTATGGTAGATATTTCTTTTTTCACCATAGGCCTCAATGTTCTCCAAATGTTCACTTGCAGATTCTACAAAAAGAGTGTTTCAAAACTGCTCTATCAAAAGTAAGGTTCAACTCTGTTAGATGAATGCACAGATCAGAAAGAAGTTTCACAGAATGCTTCCGTGTAGTTTTTATGTGAAGATATTTCATTTCCCTCCAAGGCCTCAATGCTCTAGTAATGTCCAATTGCAGTTTCTACGAAAAGAGTGTTTCAAAACTGCTCAATCAAAAGTAAGGTTTAACTCTGTTAGTTGAATGCTCAGATCAGAAAGAAGTTTCACAGAATGCTTC
Organism: Nomascus leucogenys; assembly: GCF_006542625.1. Taxonomy (NCBI): domain Eukaryota; kingdom Metazoa; phylum Chordata; class Mammalia; order Primates; family Hylobatidae; genus Nomascus; species Nomascus leucogenys. Next base: position 183,796 of record NW_022096892.1, read on the forward strand.
TGTGTAGTTTTTACTTAAAGATATTTCGTTTTTCACCATAGGCCTCAAAGATCTTCAAATGTGCACCTGCAGTTTATACAGAAAGAGTGTTTCAACACTACCCAATTGAGAGAAAGGTTCAACTCACTGAAGGGAATGCACAGATCAGAAAGAAGTTTCACAGAATGTTTCTGTATGGTTTATATGGGAAGATATAACTTTTATCACCCTGGGACTCAAAGCTCTATAAATGTCCCAAGCAGTTTCTACGAAAAGCATGTTTCAAAGCTGCACAGTCGAAAGAAATGTTCCACTCTCTGAGATGAATGCACAGTTCATAATGACGTTTCACAGATTAATTCTGCGTAGTTTATATTTGAAGATAATGTATTTTCCACAAAAGGCCTCAAAGCGCCCCAAACGTCCACTTGCATTTTATACAAAAGGAGTGTTTAAAAACTGCTCAATCAAAAGAAAGGTTCAACTCTGTGAGATGAATGCAGAGAATAAAAGAATTTCCACAGAAGTATTCTGTGTTGTTTTTACTTAAAGATATTTCATTTTTCAACAGAGGCCTCAAAGATCTCCAAATGTCCACTTTCAGATACCACGAAACAGAGTTTCAAAACTGCTCAGTCAAAAGAAATCTTCTACTCTGTTAGATGAATGCACAGATCCGAAAGAAGTTTCACAGAATGCTTCTGTGTCGTTTTAAAGGCCTTATATTTCGTTTTTCACCATAGGCCTCAATGTTCTCCAAATGTGCACTTGCAGATTCTACAAAAACAGTGTTTCCAAACAGCTCAATCAAAAGAAAGGTTTAACTCAGTGAAAGGAATGCACAGATCAAAAGAAGTTTCACAGAATCTTTCTGTGTAATTTTCATTTGAAGATATTCCTTTTTCCACGATAGGCCTCAAAGCACTCCAAATGTCCAATTGCAGATTCTGCAAAAAGAGAGTTTCAAAAGTGCTCAATCAAAAGAAAGGTTCTACTCCATGAGATGAATGAACAGAATAGAAAGAAGTTTCACAAAATGCTTCTGCGTAGTTTTTAGCGGAAGTTATTTCGTTTTTCACTGTAGGCCTCAATCTTCTCCAAATGTCTACTTGCAGATTCTACAAAAAGTGTGTTTCAAAACTGCTCAGTCAAAGGTAAGTTTTAACTCTGTGAGATGAATGCACAGATCAGAAAGAAGTTTCACAGAATGCTTCCGTGTAGCTTTTATCGGAGGATATTTCTTTTTTCACAATAGGCCTCAATGCTTTAGAAATGTCCAATTGCAGATTCTACGAAAATAGTGTTTCAAAACTGCTCAGTCAAAAGAAACGTTCAACTCTGAGATGAATGAACACAATAGGCAGAAGTTTCACTGAGTGCTTCTGTGTAGTTGTTATGAGAACATATTTCGTTTTTCTCCATAGGCCTCAATTTTCTCCAAATATCCACTTGCGGATTCTACAAAAGAAGTGTTTCAAAACTGCTCAATCAAAAGTAAGATTCAACTCTGTTATTTGAATGCACACATCAGAAAGAATTTTTACAGAATGCTTCTGTGTAGTTTTATGGGAAGATATTTCTTTTTTCACCATTGGCCTCAATGCTCTAGTTATGTACAATTGCCAATCCTATGAAAAGGCTGTTTCAAAGCTGCACATTCAAAAGAAAGTTTACACTCTCTGAGATGAATGCACAGTTGATAATGATGTTTCACAGATTAGTTCTGTGTAGTTTACACTTGAAGACATTCCATTTTCCACGAAAGGCCTCAAAGCGCTCCAAATGTGCAGTTGCAGTTTATACAAAAAGAGTGTTTAAAAACTGCTCAATCAAAAGAAAGGTTTAACTCTGTGTGAAGAATGCAGAGAATAGAAAGAATTTCCACAGAAGTATTCTGTGTAGATTTTACTTAAAGATACTTCGTTTTTCAAAAGAGGCCTCAAAGATCTCCAAATGTCCACATGCAGATTCCACAAAAAGAGTGTTTCAAAACTGCTCAATCAAAAGTAAGGTTCAACTCTGTTAGTTGAATGCACAGATCAGAAGGAAGTTTCACAGAATGTTTCCTTGCAGTTTTTATTTGAAGATATTCTTTTTTCCACGATAGGACTCAAAGCACTCCAAATGTCCACTTGCAGTTTATACTTAAAGAGGGTTTCAAAACTGCTCAACCAAAAGTAAGTTAAAACTCTGTTAGATGAATGAACAGAACAGAAAGAAGTTTCACAGAACACTTCCGTGTAGTTTTTATGGTAAGATAATAATTTTTTCACCATTGACCTCAATGTTCTCCAAATGTCCACTTACAGATTCTACAAAAAGAGTGTTTCAAAACTGCTCAATCAAAAGTAAGGTTCAAATCTGTTAGTTGAATGCACAGATCAGAAAGAAGTTTCACAGAATGCTTCCATGTAGTTTTTATGGCAAGATATTTCGTTTTTCACCATAGGATTCAATGTTCCCCAAATGTCCACTTGCAGATTCTACAAATAGAGTGTTCCAAAACTGCTCAATCAAAAGTAAGGTTCAACTCTGTTAGTTGAATGCACAGATCAGAAGGAAGTTTCACAGAATGCTTCCTTGTAGTTTTTAAGGGAGGATATTTCGTTTTCCAAAGTAGGCCTCAATATTCTCCAAATGTACATTTGCAGTTTACACAGAAAGAGTGTTTCAAAACTGCTCAAGCAAAAGTAAGGTTCAACTCTGTTAATTGGATGCAGAGATCAGAAAGAAGTTTCACAGAATGCTTCTGTGTAGTTTTTATTTGATGATATTCCTTTTTCCATGATAGACCTCAAAGTGCTCCAAATGGCCACTTGCAGTTTATACAGAAAGAGTGTTTCAAAACTACCCAATCAAAGGAAGTGTTAAACACTGTGAGATGAATGCAGAGAATAGAAGGAATTTTCACGGAAGTATTCCGTGTAGTTTTTACTTGAAGATATTTCGTTTTTGACCATAGGCCACAGAGATCTCAAATGTCCACTTGCAGTTCCTACAAAAAGAATATTTCAAGACTACTCAATTAAAGAATGGTTGTACTCTGTTAGATGAATGCACAGATCAGAAAGTAGTTTCACAGAATTCTTCGGTTTAGTTTTAAGGGGAATATATTTTGTTTTACCCAGTATGCCTCAATATTCTCCAAATATCGTCTTGCAGATTCTACAAAAAGAGTGTTTCAAAACAGCTCAATCAAAAGAAAGGTTCAACTCAATGAGATGAATGCACATATCAGAAAGTAGTTTCACAGAATGCCTCTGTGTAGCTTTTATTTGAAGATATAGCTTTTTCCACGATAGGCCTCAAAGCTCTCCAAATGTCCAATTGCAGATTCTTGAAAAAGACTGTTTCAAAAGTGCTCAGTCAAAAGAAAGGTTCTGCTTTGTGAGATGAAAGAACAGAACAGAAAGAAGTTTCACAGAATGCTTCTGTGTAGATTTATGGGAAGATATTTCGTCTTTCACCATAGGTCTCAGTGTTCTCCAAGTGGCCACCTGCAGATTCTACAAATAGTGTGTTTCAAAACTGCTCAATCAAAAGTAAGGTTCAACTCTGTTAGTTGAATGCACAGATCAGAAAGAAGATTCACAGAATGCTTCCGTGTAGTTTTTAGGGGAAGATATTTCGTTTTTCATTGTAGGCCTCAATGTTCACCAAATGTACACTTGCAGATTCTACAAATAGTGTGTTTCAAAACTGCTCAATCAAAGGTAAGGTTAAACTCTGTCAGTTGAAAGCCCAGATCAGATAGAAGTTTCACAGAATGCTTCCGTGTAGTTTTTAGGGAAAGATATTTCTTTTATCACCATAGGCCTCAATGTTCTCAAAATGTCCACTTGCAGATTCTACAAAAAGAGTGTTTCAGAACTGCACAATCAAAAGTAAGGTTCAACTCTGTTAGTTGAATGCCCAGATCAGAAATTAGTTTCACAGAATGCTTCTGTGTAGTTTTTATTTGAAGATATTACTTTTTCCACAACAGGCCTCAAAACGCTCCAAATGTCCCCTTGCAGTTTATACAGAGAGAGTGTTTCAAAACTACGGAATCAAAAGAAAGGTTCAACTCTGTGAGATGAATGCAGAGAATAGACAGAATTTCCTCAGACGTATTCTGTGTAGTTTTCACTTGAATATATTTCGTTTTTCACCATAGGCCTCAATGTTCTCCAAATGTCGAATTGCATATTCAACAAAAAGAGTGTTTCAAAACTGCTCAATCAAAAAAAAGGGTCTACTGTGTTAGATGAACGCACAGATCAGAAAGTAGTTTCACAGAATGCTTCTATATAGTTTTAACGGGAAGATATTTTGTTTTACAAAGTATGCCTCAATATTCTCCAAATCCCCTTTCAGATGCTACATAAAGAGTGCTTCAAAATAGCTCAATCAAAAGAAAGGTTCTACTCAGTTAGATGAATGCACAGACCAGAAAGTAGTTTCACAGGATGCTTCTGTGTAGTTTTTATTTGAAGATATACCTTTTTCCAGGATAGCCCTCAAAGAGCTCCAAATGTCCACTTGCAGATTCTACAAAAAGAGTGTTTCAAAACTGCTCAGCCAAAAGAAAAGTTCTACTTTGAGAGATGAATGAACAGAGTAGAAAGAAGCTTCACAGAATTCTTCTGTGCAGTTTTTATGGGATGATATTTCGTCTTTCACCGTAGGCCTCAATTTTCTAAAAATTTCGACTATCAGATTCTGTAAATAGAGTGTTTTAAAACTGCTCAATCAAAATAAGGTTCAACTATCTTAGTTGAATGCACAGATCAGAAAGAAGATTCACACAATGCTTCTATGTAGTTTTTAGTGTTAGACATTTCGTTTTTCAACGTAGGCATCAATGGCATCACTTTTGGACATTTGGAGAACATTGAGGCCTATGGTGAAAAACGAAATATCTTCCCCTAAGACTACACGGAAGCATTCTGTAAAGCTCCTTTCTGATCTGTGCATTCAACTAACAGAGTTGAACCTTACTTTTGATTGAGCAGTTTTGAAACACTCTTTCTGTGTAAACTGCAAGTGGACATTTGGAGCACTTTGAGGCCTATCGTCAAAAAGTGAATATCTTCCAATAGAAACTACACAGAAGCATTCTGTGAAACTTCTTTCAGATCTGTGCATTCAATTAACAGAGTTGAAACTTACTTTTGATGGAGCAGTTTTGAAACACTCTTTGTTTACAATCTGCAAGTGGACATTTGGAGAACATTGAGGCCTATGGTGAAAAAAGAAATAACTTCCCCTAAAAGCTACATGGAATCATTCTGTGAAACTACTTTCTGATCTCTGCATTCAACTAACAGAGTTTAACCTTATTTATGATTGAGCAGTTTTGAAACACTCTTTCTGTATAAACTGCAAGTGGACATTTGGAGTGCTTGGAGGCCTACCGAGGAAAAAGGAATATCTTCAAAATAATACTACACAGAAGCATTTTGTGAAACTGCTTTCTGATCTGTACATTCAACTATCAGAGTTGAAGCTTACTTTTGATTGAGTAGTTTTGAAATATTCTTTTTGTAGAATCTGCAAGTGGACATTTCAAGAACATTGAGGCCTATGGTGAAAAACGAAATATCTTCCCTTAAAAACTGCACGGAAGCATGCTGTGAAACTTCTCTCTGATCTGTGCATTCAACTAACGTAGTTGAACCTTACTTTTGATTGAGCGGTTTTGAAACACTCTATCTGTAGAATCTGCAAGTGGAAATTTGGAGAACATTGAGGCCTACGGTGAAAAACGAAATATCTTCCCCTAAAAACTACACAGAAGCATTCTGTGAAACTTCTTTCTGATCTGTGCATTCAACTAACAGAGTTGAACATTACTTTTGATTGAGCAGTTTGAAACACTCTATTTGCAGAATCTGCAAGTGGACATTTGGGAAACATTGAGGCATATGGTGAAAAAAGAAATATCTTCCCATAAAAACTACACGGAAGCATTTTGAGAAACTTTTTCTGATCTGCGCATTCAACTAACAGAGTTGAACTTTACTTTTGATTCAGCAGTTTTGAAACACTCTATTTGTAGAATCTGCAAGTGTACATTTGGAGAACATTGAGGCCTACGGTGAAAAACGTAATATCTTTCCCTAAAACTACACGGAAGCATTCTGTGAAACTTCTTTCTGATCTGTGCATTTAACTACAGAGTTGAACCTTACTTTTGATTGAGGAATTTTTAAACACTCTTTCTGTATAAACTGCAAGTGGACACTTGGAGCGCTTTGAGGCCTATTGTCGAAAAATGAATATCTTCAAATAAAAACTACAGAGGAGCATTCTGTGAAACTTCTTTCTGATCTGTGCATTCAACTAACAGAGTTGAACCTTAGTTTTGATTGAGCAGTTTTGAAACACTCTTTTTGTAGAATCTGCAAGTGGACATTTGGAGAACATTGAGGGTTATAGTGAATAAAGAAATATCTTCCCCTAAAAACTACAAGGAAACATTCTATGAATCTTCTTTCTGAACTGTGCATTCAACTAACATAGTTGAAGCTTACTTTTGATTGAGCAGTTTTCAAACACTCTATTTGTAGAATCTGCAAGTGGACACTTTGAGAACACTGATGCCTATCGTGGAAAAAGAAATATCTTCAATTAAAAACTACACAGAAGCATTCTGTGAAACTTCTTTCTGATCTGTGCATTCAACTAACAGAGTTGAACCTTACTTTTGATTAAGCACTTTTGAAACACTCTATTTGTAGAATCTGCAAGTGGATATTTGGAGCACATTGGGGTCTATGGTGAAAAATGAAATATCTTCCCCTAAAGCTACACAGAAGAATTCTGCGAAACTTCTTTCTGATCTATACATTCAAATAACAGAGTTGAACTTTACTTTTGATTGAGCAGTTTTGAAACACTCTGTGTAAACTGCAAGTGGACATTTGGAGCGCTTTGAGGCTTATCGTCGAAAAAGGAATATCTTCAAATAAAAACTACACAGAAGCATTCTGTGAAACTTCTTTCTGTTCTGTGCATTCAACTAACAGAGATGAACCTTAATCTTCATTGAGCAGTTTCAAACCCCCTTTTTGTAAAATCTGCAGGTCGACATTTGGAGAAAATTGAAGCCTGGGGTGAATAAAGAAATATCTTCCCATAAAAACTACACAGAAGCATTCTGTGAAACTTCTTTCTGATCTGTGCATTCAACTAACAGAGTTTAAACTTACTTTTGATTGAGCAGTTTTGAAACACTCTTTCTGTATAAACTGCAAGTGGACATTTGGAGAACATTGAGGCCTGCGGTGAAAAACGAAATATCTTAACCTAAAAACTACACAGAAGCATTCTGTGAAACTCCTTTGTGATCTTTGCATTCAACTAACAGAGTTGAATCCTAATATTGATAGAGCAGTTTTGAAACACTGTATTTGTAGAATCTGCCATTGGACATTTGGAGAACATTAAGGCTTATAGTGAAAAAAGACTTATCTCCTCTTAAAAACTACACGGAAGCATTGTGTGAAACTTGTTTCTGATCTGTGGATTCAACTAACAGAGTTTAACCTTAGGTTTGATTGAGCAGTTTTGAAACACTCTATTTGTATAATCTGCATGGGTACATATGGAGAACATTGAGTCCTACGGTCAGAAAAGAAATATCTTCCGCTAAAAACTACACGGAAGCATTCTGTGAAACTTCTTTGTGACCTGTGCATACAACTGACAGAGTTGAACCTTATTTTTGATTGAGTAGTTTTGAAACACTCTTTCTGTAGAAACTGCAAGTGGACATTTGGAGCGCTTTGAGGCCTATCATGGAAAATGGAATATCTTCAAATAAAAACTACACAGAAGCATTCTGTGAAACTTCTTTCTGATCTGTGCATTCAGCTAACAGATTTGAAACTTACTTTTGATGGAGCCATTTTGAAACACTCTTTTTTTAGAATCTGCAAGTGGACATTTGGAGAACATTGAGGCCTATGGTGAAAAAAGAAATATCTTCAACTAAAAACTACACGGAATCAGTCTGTGAAACTTCTTTCTGATCTGTGCATTAAACTAAGAGAGTTTAACCTAACTTTTGATTGAGCAGTTTTCAAACACTCTTTCTGTAGAAACTGCCAGGGGAAATTTGGAGAACATTGAGGCGTATGGTGAAAAAAGATTTATCTTCAACTAAAAACTACACAGAATCATTCTGTGAAACTTATTTCTGATCTGCGCATTAAACTAACAGAGTTAAACCTTACTTTTGATTGAGCAGTTTTGAAACACTCTTTCTGTATAAGCTTCCTGTGGACATTTGGAACGCTTTGTGGCCTATCGTCGAAAAAGGAATATCTTCAAATAAAAACTACACGGAAGCATTCTGAGAAAATTCTTCTGATCTGTGCATTCAGCTAACAGAGTTGAAATTTACTTTTGATTGAGCAGTTTTGAAACACTCTATTTGTAGAATCTGCAAGTGGACATTTGGACAACATTGAGGCCTATGGCGAAAAAAGAAATATCTTCCCTTAAAAACTACATGGAATCATTCTGTGAACTTTGTTTCTCATCTGTGCATTCAACTAACAGAGTTTAACCTTACTTCAGATTGAGCAGTTTTGAAACACTCTTTCTGTATAAACTGCAACGGACATTTGGAGTGCTTTGGAGCCTTTCATGGAAAAAGGAATATCTTCAAATAAAAACTACACAGAAGCACTCTGTGAAACTACTTTCTGATCTGTGCATTCAACTAACAGAGTTGAACCTTATTTTTGATTGAGCAGTTTTGAAATACTCTTTTTGTAGAATCTGCAAGTTGACATTTGGAGAACATTGAGGCCTACTGTGAAAAACGAAATATCTTCCCTTAAAAACTGCACGGAAGCATTCTGTGAAACTTCTTTCTGATCTTTGCACTCAACTAATGGAGTTGAACCTTACTTTTGATTGAGCAGTTTTGAAACACTCTTTTGTAGCATCTGTAAGTGGACATTTGGAGAACATTGCGGCTTAGGGTGCAAAATGATATATCTTCCCCTAAAACTACACGGAAGCATTCTGTGAAACTTCTTTCTGATCTGTGCATTCAACCAACAGAGTTGAACCTTACATTTTATTGAGCAGTTTTGAAACACTCTTTCTGTGTAAACTGCAAGTGGACATTTGGAGCGCTTTGAGGCCTATTGTTGAAAAAGGAATATCTTCAAATTAAAACTACAAAAAAGCATTCTGTGAAACTCCTTTCTGATCTGTGTATTCAACTATCAGAGTTGAACCTTAGTCTCGATTGAGCCTTTTTCAAACACTCTATTTGTATAATCTGCAAGGGGATATTTGGGGAACATTGAGGCCTACGGTAAAAAACGAAATATCTTCCCCTAAAAACTACATGGAAGCATTCTGTGAAACTTGTTTCTGATCTGTGCATTCAACTAACAGAGTTGAACCTTACTTTTGATAGAGCAGTTTTGAAACACTCTATTTGTAGAATCTGCAAGTGGACGTTTGGAGAACATTGAGGTCTATGGTGAAAAATGAAATATATTCCCATAACAACCACACAGAAGCATTCCGTGAAACTTCTTTCTGATCTGTGCATTCATCTAACAGAATAGAATCTTTCTTTTGATTAAGCAGTTTTGAAACACTGTTTTTGTAAAATCTGCCAGTTGACCATGGAAGATCTTTGAGGCCTATGATGAAAAACGAAATATCTTCTAGTAAAAACCACCCAGAACAGTTCTGTGAAATTTCCTTCACTTCTCTGCATTCATCTCAAAGTGTTGAACATTTCGTTTGATTGGGTAGTTTTGAAACACTCTTTCAGTATAAACTGCCAGTGGACATTTGGAGCGCTTTGAGTCCTATCGTGAAAAAAGGTATATCTTCAAATAAAAACTACACAGAAGCATTCTGTGAAACTTCTTTCTGATCTGTGCATTCAGCTAACAGATTTGAAACTTACTTTTGATGGAGCAGTTTTGAAACACTCTTTTTTTAGAATCTGCAAGTGGACATTTGGAGTACATTGAGACCTATGGTGAAAAAAGAAATATCTTCAACTAAAAACCACACGGAATCATTCTGTGAAACTTCTTTCTGATCTGTGCATTAAACTAACAGAGTTTAACCTAACTTTTGATTGAGCAGTTTTCAAACAGTCTTTCTGCATAAGCTGCCAGTGAAAAATTGGAGAACGTTGAGGCCTATGGTGAAAAAAGAATTATCTTCAACTAAAAACTACACGGAATCATTCTGTGAAGCTTATTTCTGATCTGTGCATTAAACTAACAGAGTTAAACCTTACTTTTGATTGAGCAGTTTTGAAACACTCTTTCCGTATAAGCTGCCTGTGGACATTTGGAGCGCTTTGTGGCCTATCGTCGAAAAAGGAATACCTTCAAATAAAAACTACATGGAAGCATTCTGAGAAAATTCTTCTGATCTGTGCATTCAGCTAACAGAGTTGAAACTTACTTTTGATTGAGCAGTTTTGAAACACTCTATTTGTAGAATCTGCAAGTGGACATTTGGACAACATTGAGTCCTATGGTCAAAATAGAAATATCTTCCGTTAAAAACTACACAGAATCATTCTGTGAAACTTGTTTCTCATCTGTGCATACAACCAACAGAGTTTAACCTTACTTCTGATTGAGCAGTTTTGTAACACTCTTTCTGTATAAACTGCAAGTGGACATTTGGAGCGCTTTGAGGCCTTTCGTGGAAAAAGGAATATCTTCAAATAAAAACTACACAGAAGATTTCTGTGAAACTACTTTCTGATCTGTGCATTCAACTAACAGAGTTGAACCTTACTTTAGATTGAGCAGTTTTGAAATACTCTTTTTGTAGAATCTGCAAGTTGACATTTGGAGAACATTGAGGCCTACGGTGAAAAACGAAATTTCTTCCCTTAAAAACTGCACGGAAGCATTCTGTGAAACTTCTTTCTGATCTGTGCACTCAAGTAATGGAGTTGAACCTTACTTTTGATTGAGCAGTTTTGAAACACTCTCCTTTTAGAATCTGCAATTGGACATTTGGAGAACATTGCAGACAACGGTGCAAAACGAAATATCTTCCCTTAAAACTACATGGAAGCATTCTGTGAAACTTCTTTCTGATCTGTGCATTCAACTAACAGAGTTGAACCTTACTTTTGATTGAGGAGTTTTGAAACACTCTTTCTGTGTAAACTGCAAGTGGACATTTGGAGCGCTTTGAGGCCTATCGTCGAAAAAGGTATATCTTCAAATAAAAACTACACAGAAGCATTCTGTGAAACTCCTTTCAGATATGTGTATTCAACTAACAGAGTTGAACCTTAGTTTTGATTGAGCAGTTTTGAAACACTCTATTTGTAGAATCTGCAAGGGGATATTTGGGGAACATTGAGGCCTACGGTGAAAAACAAAATATCGTCCCCTAAAAACTACATGGAAGCATTCCGTGAAACTTTTTTCTCATCTGTGCATTCAACTAACAGAGTTGAACCTTACTTTTGATAGAGCAGTATTGAAACTCTCTATTTGTGGAATCTGCAAGTGGACTTTTGGAGAACATTGAGGCCTACAGTGAAAAATGAAATATATTCCCATAACAACCACACAGAAGCATTCCGTGAAATTTCAATCTGATCTGTGCATTCATCTAACAGAATAGAATCTTTCTTTTGATTGAGCAGTTTTGAAACACTCTTTTTGTAGAATCTGCAATTGGACCATTGGAGATCTTTGAGGCCTATGATGAAAAACCAAATAGCTTCTAGTAAAAACTACCCAGAATAGTGTTGTGAAATTTCTTTCTCTTGTCTGCATTCATCTCAAAGTGTTGAACATTTCCTTTTATTGGGTAGTTTTGAAACACTCTTTCAGTATAAACTGCTGGTGGACATTTGGAGTGCTTTGGGTCCTATCGTGGAAAAAGGTATATCTTCAAATAAAAACTACACAGAAGCATTCAGTGAATCTTCTTTCTGATCTGTGCATTCATCTCACTGAGTTGAACCTTTCTTTTGATTGAGCAGTTTTGAAACACTCTTTTTGTAGAATCTGCATGTGAGCACTTTTTAGAACACTGAGGCCTATGGTGAAAAAAGAAATATGTTCACATAAATCTCCACGGAAGCATTCTGTGAAACATCTGTCTGATTTGTGCATTCAAATAACAGAGTTTAACCTTAGCTTTGTTTGAGCAGTTTTGATACACTCTATTTGAAGGATCTGCAAGTGGACATTTGGAGAACATTGACTCCTGCGGTGAAAAACGAAATATCTTCCCTTAAATACTACACAGAAGCATTCTGTGAAACCACTTTCTGATCTCTGCATTCATCTAAGAGAGTAGAACCTTTCTTTTTATTGAACAGTTTTGAAACACACTTTTTGTAGAATCTGCAAGTGGACATTTGGAGATCTTTGAGGCATAAGGTGAAAAATGAAATATCTTCAAGTTAAAACTACACTGAATACTTCTGTGAAATTTCTTTTTATTATCTGCATTGATCTCACAGTGTTGAACCTTTCTTTTGATTGTGTAGTTTCGAAACACTCTTTCTGTAGAAACCGCAAGTGGACATTTGGAGTGCTTTGAGGCCTATCGTGGCAAAAGAATATCTTCAAGTAAAAACTACACGAAAGCATTCTGTGAAACTTCTTTCTGATCTGTGCATTCAACTAACAGAGTTGAACCTTACTTTTCATTGAGCAGTTTTGAAACACTCTATTTGTAGAATCTGCAAGTAAACATTTGGGTCACATTGAGGCCTATGGTGAAAAACAAAATGTCTTCCCATGAAAACTACACAGAAGCATTCTGTGAAACTTCTTTCTATTTTGTTCATTCATCTTACTAAGTAGAACCTTCCTGTTGAATTATCAGTTTTGAATCACTCTTTTTGTAGAATCTGCAAGTGGACATTTGCAGCGCTTTGTGGCCTATCGTGGAAAAAGGAATTTCTTCTAATAAAAACTGCACAGACGCATTCTGTGAAACTACTTTCCAATCTGTGCATTCATCTCACTGAGGTGAATCTTTCTTTAGATTGAGCTGTTTTGAAACACTCTTTTTGTACCATCTGCAAGGGGATATTTGGAGAGTATTGAGGCATATCATGTAAAACGAAATATCTTCACCTTAAAACTAGACAGAAGCATTCTGTGAAACTACTTTCTGACCTGTGCATTCATCTAACAGAGTAGAACCTTTCTTTTGATTGAGTACTTTTGAAACACTCTTTGTACAATCTGCAAGTGGACATTTGGAGCACTTTGAGGCCTCTCGTGGAAAAAGGTATATCTTCAAATAAAAACTACACAGAAGCATTCTCTGAAACTTCTTTCTGATCTATACATTCAACTAACAGAGTTTAACCTTAGTTTTGATTGAGCAGTTTTGAAACACTCTATTTGTAAAATCTGCAAGTGGACATTTGGAGAACTTTGAGGCCTAGAGTGAAATATGAAATATCTTCCCATAAAAACTACACAGAAGCATTCTGTGAAACTACATTCTGATCTGTTCCTTCACCTAACAGATTAGAACCTTTCTTTTGATTGAGCAGTTTTGAAACACTCTTTTTGTGGAATCTGCAATTGGATATTTGGAGATCTTTGAGAACTATGGTGAAAAACGAAATATCTTCAAGTAAAAACTACACAGAATACATCTGTGAAATTTCTTTCTGTTCTCTGCATTCACCTCACAGTGTTGAACCTTTCTTTTGATTGGGTAGTTTTGAAAATCTCTTTCTGTATAAACTGCAAGTGGACATTTGGAGTGCTTTGATGCCTTTTATGGAAAAAGGAATATCTTGAAATAAAAACCACACAGAAGCCTTCTGTGAAACTTCTTTCTGATCTGTGCATTCAACTAACAGAGTTGAACCTTACTTTTGATTGAGCAGTTGTGAAACAATCTTTTTGTAGTATCTGCAAGTTGGCATTTGGAAAATATTGAGGCCTATGGTGAAAAAGAAATATCTTCCCATAAAAACTACACGGAAGCATCTGAAACTTCTTTCTGATTTGTGCATTTAACTAACAGAGTTTAACCTTAGTTTTCATTGAGCACTTTTGAAACACTCTATTGGTAGAATCTGCAAGTGGACATTTGGAGAACATTGAGGTCTACGGTGAAAAACGAAATATCTTCCCCTAAATACTACAGGGAGGCAGACTGTGAAATTTCTTTCGGATCTGTGCATTCAACTAAGACAGTTTAACCATACTTTTGATTGAGCAGCTTTCAAACACTCTACTTGTAGTATCTGCAAGTGGACATTTGGAGAACATTGATGCCTACGGTGAAAAACAAAATATCATCCCCTAAAAATTACACAGAAGGATTCTGAGAAACTTCTTCCTATTCTGTTCATTCAACTCACAAAGTAGAAACTTACTTTTGACTCTGCAGTTTTGAAACAATCTTTTTGTAGAATCTGCAAGTGGAAATTTGGAGCGCTTTGAGGCGTATCATGGAAAAAGGTATACCTTCAAATAAAAACTACACAGAAGCATTCTGTGAAACTACTTTCTGACCTGTGCATTCAGCTCACTGAGTTAAACCTTTCTTTTGATTGAGCTGTTTTGAAACACTCTTTTTGTAGAATCAGCAAGGGTATATTTGGAGAATATTGAGGCATACGGTGTAAAACGGATTTTATTCCCCTTAAAACTACACTGAAGCATTCTGGAAACTACTTTCTGATCTGTGCATTCATCTAACAGATTAGAACCTTTGTTTTGATTGAGCAGTTTTGAAACACTCTTTTTGTAGAATCTGCAAGTGGACAATTGTAGATCTTTGAGGCCTATGGTGAAAAACGAAATATCTTTATGTAAAAACTACACAGAATAGTTCTGTGAAATTTCTTGCTATTCCCTGCATTCATCTCATGGTGTTGAACCTTTCCTTTGAGTTGGTAGTTTTGAAACACTTTCTGTAAAAACTGCAGGTGGACATTTGGAGCACTTTGAGGAATATCATGGAAAAAGGAATATCTTCAAATAAAAACTACACAGAAGATTTCTGTGAAACTTCTTTCTGATCTGTGCATTCAGCTAACAGACTTGAAACTTAATTTAGATTGAGGAGTTTTGAAACACTCTTTTTGTAGAGTCTGCAAGTGGACCTTTGGAGAACATTAAGGTCTATGGTGAAAAAAGAAATATCTTCCCATAAAAACTACACGGAAGCATTCTGTGAAATTTCTTTCCGATCTGTGCATTCAACTAACAGATTTTAACCTTAGTTTTGATTGAGCAGTTTTAAAATACTCTATTTGTATAATCTGCAAGTGGACATTTGGAGAACATTGAGGCCTACAGTGATAAACGAAATACCTTCCCCTAAAAACTACACGGGAGCATTCTGTGAAACTTCTTTCTGATCTGTGCATTCAACTAACAGAGTTGAACCTTACTTTTGATTGAGCAGTTTTGAAAGACTCTATTTGGAGAATCTGCAATTGGACATTCAGAGAACCTTTAGGCCTACTGTGAAAAACAAAATATCTTCACATAAAAACTACACAGAAGCATTCTCTGAAACTTCTTTCTATTCTGTTCATTCATCTCACAATGTAGAAACTTTCTTTTGACTGAGCAGTTTTGAAACACTCTTTTTGTAGAGTCTGCAAGTGGACATTTGTAGCGCTTTGGGCCGATCTTGGAAAAAGGTATATCTTCAAATAAAAACTACAGAGAAGCATTCTGTGAAACCATTTTCTGATCCATGCATTCATCTCACTGAGTTGAACATTTGTTTTGATTGAGCTCTTTTGAAACACTCTCTTTGTAGAAACTGCTAGAGGACATTTGGAGCGTTTTGAGGCCTGTCATTGAAAAAGGTATATCTTCAAATAAAAACTACACAGAAGCATTCTGGGAAACTACTTTCTAATCTGTGCATTCATCTCACTGAGTTGAACCTTTCTTTTGATTGAGCTGTTTTGGAACACTCTTTTTGTAGAATTTGCAAGGGGATATTTTGAGATTATTGTGGCATAAGGTGTAAAATGAAATATCTTCCCCTTAAAACTACACAGAAGCATTCTGTTAAACTACATTCAGATCTGTGCATTCATCTGACAGAGTAGACCCTTTATTTTGATTGAGCAGTTTTGACAAACTCTTTTTGTAGAATCTGCAAGTGGACAATTGGAGATCTTTGAGGCCTATGCTGAAAAACGAAATATCTTCAAGTAAAAACTACACAGAATACTTCTGTGAAATTTCTTTCTATTCTCTGCATTCATCTCACAGTGTTGAACCTTTCTTTTGATTGGGTAGTTTTGAAACACTCTGTCTGTGTAAACTGCAAGTGGGCATTTGGAGCACTTTGTGGCCTATCGTGGAGAAAGGAATATCTTCCAATAAAAACTATACAGAAGCATTCTGTGAAACATCTTCCGATCTGTGCATTCAACTAACAGAGTTGAAACTTTCTTTTGATTGAGCAGTTTTGAAACACTCTTTTCGTAGAATCCACAAGAGGACATTTTGAGAACATTGAGGCATATGGTGAAAAAAGAAAAATCTTCCCATAAAAACTACAAGGAAGCATTCTGTGAAACTACTTTATGATCGGTGCATTCAACTAACAGAGTTTAACCTTACTTTTGATTGAGCAGTTTTCAAACACCCTATTTGTAGAATCTGCAAGTGGACATTTGGAGAACATTGAGGCTTATGGTGAAAAACGAAATATCTTCAAATAAAAACTACACAGAAACATTCTGCGAAACTTCTTCATGATCTGTGCATTCAACTAATAGAGTTGAACCTTACTTTTGATTGAGCAGTTTTGAAACACTCTTTTTGTAGAATCTGCAAGTGGACATTTGGAGCCCTTTGAGGCTATCATGGAAAAAGGTATATCTTCAAATAAAAACTTCACAGAAGCATTCTGTGAAACTACTTTCTGATCTGTGCATTCATCTCACTGAGTTGAACCTTTCTTTTGATAGAGCTGTTTTGACACACTCTTTGTGTAGAATCTGCAAGTTGATATTTGGAGAATATTGAGGCATATGGTGAAAAATGAAATATCTTCCCCTTAAAAGTACACAGAAGCATTCTGTGGAACTACTTTCTGATCTGTGCATTCATCTAACAGAGTAGAACCTTTCGTTTGATTGAGCAGTTTTGAAACACTCTTTTTACAGAATCTGCAAGTGAACATTTTGAGATCTTTGGGGCCTATGGTGAAAAATGAAATATCTTCAAGTAAAAACTACACAGAATACTTCTGTGAAATTACTTTCTATTCTGTACATTCATGTCACAGTGTTGAACCTTTAATTTGATTGGGCAGCTTTGTAACACTCTTTCTTTATAAACTACAAGTGCACTATTGGAGCACTTTGTTTCCTAAAGTGGAAAAAGTAATGTCTTCAAATAAAAAGGAGAGAGAAGCATTCTGTGAAAGTTATTTCTGATCTGTGCATTCAACTAACAGAGTTGAACCTTTCTTTTGATTGAGCAGTTTTCAAACACTCATTGTAGAATCTGCAAATGGACATTTGGGAACTTTGAGGCCTATGGTGAAAAAAGAAATATCTTCCCATAAAAACTACACGGAAGCATTCTGTGAAACTTCTTCTGATCTGTGCATTCCACTAACAGAGTTTAACCTTACTTTTGATTGAGCAGTTTTGAAACACTCTTTCTGTATAAACTGCAAGTGGACATTTGAGAACATTGAGGCCTACGGTGAAAAACAAAATATCTTTCCCTAAAAACTACACAGAAGCATTCTGTGAAACATCTTTCTGATCTGTGCACTTAACTAACACAGTTGAACCTTACTTTTGATTGCGCAGTTTTGAAACACTCTATTTGTAGAATCTGCAAGTGAACATTTGGAAAACATTTAGGCCTGTGGTGAAAAACGAAATATCATCCCATAAAAACTACACAGAAGTATTCTGTGAAACTTCATTCTGATCTGTGCATTCAACTAACAGATTTGAACCTTACATTTGATTGAGCAGTTTTGAAACTCTCTTTTCGTAGAATCTGTAAGTGGACATTTGGAGAACTTTGAGGTCTATGGTGAAAAAAGAAATATCTTCCCATAAAAACTACACGAAAGCGTTCTGTGAAACTACTTTCTGATCCGTGCATTGAACTAACAGAGTTTAACCTTACTTTTGATTGAGCATTTTTGAAACAATCTTTCTGTATAAACTGCAAGTGGACTTTTGGAGATCTTTGAGGCCCATCGTGGAAAAAGGATTATCTTAAAATAAAAACTACACAGAAGTATTCTCTGAAACTTCTTTCTGATCTGTGCATTCAGCTAACAGAGTTGAACCTTACTTTTGATTGAGCAGTTTTGAAACACTCTTTTTGTAGAATCTGCAAGTGGACATTTGGAGAACATTGAGGCCTACAGTGAAAAAAGAAATATCTTCCCCAAAAAACTACACAGAAGCATTCTGTGAAACTTCTTTCTGATCTGTGCATTCAACTTACAGATCTTAAACTTACTTTTGATGGAGCAGTTTTGAAACACTCGTTTTGTAGAATCTGCAAGTGGACATTTGGAGAACATTGAGGCCTATGGTGAGAAACAATATATCTTCCCCTAAAAACTACACAGAAGCATTCTGTGAAACTTCTTTCTGATCTGTGCAATCAACTAACGGAGTTGAAACTTACTTTTGATTGAGCAGTTTTGAAACACTCTATTTGTAGAATCTGCAAGTGGAAATTTAGAGAACATTGATGCCTACGGTGAAAAATGAAATATCTTCCAGTAAAAACTACACAGAAGCATTCTGTGAAACTGTTTTGTATTCTGTTCATTCATCTCACACAGTAGAACTTTTCTTTTGACTGAGCAGTTTTGAAAAACTCTTTTTGTGGAATCTACAAGTGGACATTTGGAGCGCATTGAGGCCTATCTTGGAAAAAGTTATATCTTCAAATAAAAACTACACAGCAACATTCTGTGAAACTCCTTTCTGATCTGCATTTATCTCACTGAGTTGAAACTTTCTTTTGATTTAGCTGTTTTGAAACACTTTTTTGTAGAATATGCAAGGGGATATTTGGAGAATATTGAGGCATACGTGGTAAAACGAAATTTCTTCCCCTTAAAACTACAGAGAAGCATTCTGTGAAACTTCTTTCTATTCTGTTCATTCATCTCACAAAGAAGAACCTTTCTTTTGAGTGCGCAGTTTAGAAACACTCTTTTTGTAGAATCTGAAAGGGGATATTTGGAGAATATTGAGGCATATGGTGTAAAACGAAATATCTACCCTGAAAACTACACAGAAGCATTCTGTGAAACTACTTTCTGATCTGTGCATTCATCTAACAGAGTACAACCTTTCTTTTGAGTGAACATTTTTGAAACACTCTTTTTCTAGAATCTGCAAGTGGACATTTGGAGATGTTGGAGGCCTATGGTGAAAAATGAAATATCTTCAAGTGAAAAGTACACAGAATACTTCTGTGAAATTTCTTTCTATTCTCTGCATTCATCTGATGGTGTTGAAAATTTCTTTTGATTGCGTAGTTTTGAAACACTCTTTCTGTATAAACTGCAAGTGGACATTTGGAGTGCTTTAAGGCCTTTCTTGGGAAAAGGAATATCTTCAAATAAAAACTACACAGAAGGATTCTGTGAAACTTCTTTCTGATCTGTGCATTCAACTAACAGATTTGAAACTTACTTTTGATTGAGCAGTTTTGAAACACTCTTTTGGTAGAATCTGAAAGTGGTCATTTGGAGAATATTGAGGCCTGCAGTGAAAAACGAAATATCTTCCCATAAAAACTACACAGAAGCCTTCTTTGAAACTTCTCTCTATTCTGTTCATTCATGTCACAAAGTAGAACCTTTCTTTTGACTGAGCAGTTTCGATACACACTATTTGTAGAATCCGCAAGTGGACATTTGGAGTACATTGAGTCCTACGGTGAAAAACGAAATATCTTCCCCTAAACAATACACGGAAGCATTCTGTGAAACTTCTTTCTGATCTGTGCATTCAACTAACAGAGTTTACTCTTAATTTTGATTGAGCAGTTTTGAAACACACTATTTGTGGAATCCGCAAGTGGACATTTGGAGAACATTGAGGCCTACGGTGAAAAATGAAATATCTTCCCATAAAAACTACACAGAAGCACTCTGTGAAACTTTTTCCTATTCTGTTGATTCATTTCACAAAGTGGAACCTTTCTTTTGACTGAGCTGTTTTAAAATACTCTTTTTGTAGAATCTGCAAGTGGACAATTTGAGCACATTGAAGCCTATCGTGGAAAAAGGTATATCTTCAAATAAAAACTACACAGAAGCATTCTGTGAAAATACTTTCTGAGCTGTGCATTCATCTCACTGAGTTGAAACTTTCTTTTGATTGAGCTGTTTTGAAACACTCTTTTTGTAGAATGTGCAAGGGGATATTTGGAGAATATTGTGGCATACAGTGTAAAACGAAATAAATTCCCCTTCAAAATACACAGAGGTATTCTGTGAAATTACTTTCAGATCTGTGCATTTATATAACAAAATAGACCCTTTCTTTTGATTGAGCAGTTTTGACACACTCTTTTTGTAGAATCTGCTACTGGACAATTGGAGATCTTTGAGGCCTATGGTGAAAAACGAAATATCTTCAAGTAAAAACTAAACAGAATACTTCTGTGAAATTTCTTTCTATTTCCTGCATTCATCTCTCAGTGTTGAGCCTTTCTTTTGATTGGGTAGTTTTGAAAAACTCTTTCTGTATAAACTGCAAGTGGACATTTGGAGCACTATGCGGCCTATTGTGGAAAAAGGAATGTCTTCAAATAAAAACTAGACAGAGGCATTCTGTGAAACTTCTTTCTGATCTTTGCATTCAACGAGCAGAGTTGAACCTTACTTTTGATTGAGTAGTTTGGAAACACACTTTTTGTAGAATCTTCAGGTGGACATTTGGAGAACAAGCAGGCCTGTGGTGAAAAAACAAATGTGTTCCCATGAAAACTACACGGAAGCATTCTGTGAAACTGCTTTCTTATCTGTGCATTCAACTAACAGAGTTTAAGTTTAGTTTTGATTGAGCAGTTTTGAAACACTCTATTTGTAGAATCTGCAAGTGGACATTTGGAGAACACTGAGGCTTATGTTGAAACACGAAATATCTTCCCCTAAAAACTACACGGAAGCATTCTGTGAAACTTCTTCCCAATCTGTGCATTCAACTAACGGAGTTGAACCTTAATTTTTATTGAGTAGTTTTGAAACACTCTTTCTGTATAAACTGCAAGTGGACAT
Source organism: Nomascus leucogenys (assembly GCF_006542625.1). Taxonomy (NCBI): domain Eukaryota; kingdom Metazoa; phylum Chordata; class Mammalia; order Primates; family Hylobatidae; genus Nomascus; species Nomascus leucogenys. Next base: position 205,015 of record NW_022096892.1, read on the forward strand.
TTGGAGCGCTTTCAGGCCTATCGTGGAAAAAGGAATATATTCAAATAAAAACTACACAGAAGGATTCTGTGTAACTTCATTCTGATCTGTGCATTCAGCTAAGAGAGTTGAACTTTACTTTTCATTGAGCAGTTTTGAAACACTTTTTGTAGAATCTGCTAGTGGACATTTTGAGAACATTGATTCCAATGGTGAAAAAAGAAATATCTTCCCATAAAAACTACACAGAATCATACTGTGAAACTTCTTTCTATTCTGCTCATTCATCTCACAAAGTAGAAACTTTCTCTTGACTGCGCAGTTTTGAAACACTCTTTTTGTAGAATCTGCAAGTGGACATTTGGAGCGCTTTGAGGCCTGTCGTGGAAAAAGGTATATCTTCTAATAAATACTACACAGAAGCATTCTGTGAAACTACTTTCTAATCTTTTCATTCTTCTTAGTGAGCTGAACCTTTATTTTGATTGAGCTGTTTTGAAACACTCTTTTTGTAGAATCTGGAAGGGGATATTTGGAGAATATTGAAGCATACGGTGTAAAACGAAATATCTTCCTCTTAAAACTACACAGAAGCATTCTGTGAAACTACTTGCTGATCTGTGCATTCATCTAACAGAGTAGAACCTTTCTTTTGATTGAGCAGTTTTGATATACTCTTTTTGTAGAATCTCCAAGTGGACACTTGAAGATGTTTGCGGCCTATGGTGAAAAACGAAATATCTTCAAGTAAAAACTACACAGAATACTTCTGTGAAATTTCTTTCTATTCTCTGAATTCATGTCACAGTCTTGAACCTTTCTTTAATTCGGTAGTTTTGAAACACTCTTTCTGTATCAACTGCAAGTGGACATTTGGAGAGCATTGAGGCCTAACAAGGAAAAAGGAATATCTTCAAATAAAAACTATACTGAAGTATTCTGTGAATCTTCTTTCTGAACTGTGCATTCAACTACGAGAGTTGAACCTTACTTTTGATTGAGCAGTTTTCAAACACTCTCTTTGTGGAATCTGCAAGTGGACATTTGGATAACATTGAGGCCTATGGTGAAAACAGAAATATATTCCCCTGAAAACTACATGGAAGCATTCTGTGAAACTTCTTTCTCATCTGTGTATTCTGCTAACAGAGTTGAACGTTACTTTTGAGTTAGCAATTTTGGAACACACTTTCTGTAGAAACTACAAGTGGACATTTGTAGCGCTTTGAGGCCTACTGTGGAAAAACGAATATCTTCAAATAAAAACTACACAGAAGCATTCTGTGAAACTTCTTTCCGACCTGTGCATTCAACTAACAGAGTTGAACCTTACTTTTGATTGATCAGTTTTGAAATACTCTTTCTATATAAACTGCAAGTGGACATTTGGAGCGCTTTGAGGCCTATCGTCAAAAAAGTAATATCTTCAAATAAAAACTACACAGAAGCATTCTGTGAAACTTCTTTCAGATCTGTGCATTCAACTAACAGAGTTTAACCCTACTTTTGATTGAGCAGTTTTGAAACACTCTTTCTGTATAAACTGCAAGTGGACATTTGGAGAACATTGAGGCTTACAGTGAAAAAAGAAATATCTTCCCCTAAAAACTACACGGAAGCATTCTGTGAAACTTCTTTCTGATCTTGGCATTCAGCTAACGGAGTTCAACCTTAGTTTCGATTGAGCAGTTTTGAAACACTCTATTTGTAGAATCTGCAAGGGGACATATGGAGAACATTGAGGCCTACGGTGAGAAACGAAATATCTTCCCCTAAAAACCACACGGAAGTATTCTGTGAATCTTCTTTCTGAACTGTGCATTCAACTAACAGATTTTAACCTTACTTTTGATTGAGCTGTTTTCAAACACTCTATTTGTAGAATCTGCAAGTGGACACTTTGAGAACACTGAGGCCTTTCGTGGAAAAAGGATTATCTTCAAATAAAAACCACACAGAAGCATTCTGTGAAACTTCTTTCTGACCTGTGCATTTAACTAACAGAGTTTAACCTTACTTTTCAATTAGCAGTTTTGAAACACTCTTTCTGAATAAACTGCAAGTGGACCTTTGGAGCGCTTTGAGGCCTATTGTGGAAAAGCAAATATCTTCAAATAAAAACGACACAGAAGCATTCTGTGAAACTTCTTTCTGATCTGTGCATTCAACTAACAGAGTTGAACCCTACTTTTGATTGAGCAGTTTTGAAACACTCTTTTTGTAGAATATGCAAGTGGACATTTGGAGAACATTGAGGCCTATGGTGAAAAAGAAATATCTTCCCATAAATACTACACAGAAGCATTCTGTGAAACTTCTTTCTGGTCTGTGCGTTCAACTAACAGAGTTTAACCTTACTTTTGATTGAGCAGTTCTGAATCACTCTTTCTGTATAAACTGCAAGTGGACATTCAGAGAACATTGAGGCCTACAGTGAAAAACGAAATATTTTACCCTAAAAACTGCACGGAAGCATTCTGTGAAACTCCTTTCTGATCTGTTCATTCAACTAATGGAGGTGAACATTCCTTTTGATTGAGCAGTTTTGAAACACTCTATTTGTAGAATCTGCAAGCAGACATTTGGAGAAAATTCAGGCCTACGGTGAAAAACGAAATATCTTCCCCTAAAAACTACACAGAAGCATTCTGTGAAATTTCTATGTGATCTTTGCATTCAACTAACAGAGTTGAACCTTACTTTTGACTCAGCATCTTTGAAACACTCTATTTGTAGAATCTGCAATTGGACATTTGGAGAACATTGAGGCTTATAGTGAAAAAAGAAATATGTTCCTGTAAAAACTACATGGAAGCATTCTGTGAAACTTCTTCCTGATCTGTGCATTCAACTAACAGAGTTGAACGTTAGTTTTGATTGAGCAGTTTTGAAACACTCTATTTGTAGAATCTGCAATGGGACATATGGAGAACATTGAGGCCTAAGGTGAGAAACGAAATATTTTCCCCTAAAAGCTACATGGAAGAATTCTGTGAAACTTCTTTCTGATCTGTGCATTCAACTAACAGAGTTAAACCTTACTTTTGATTGAGCAGTTTTGGAACACTCTTTCTGTATAAACAGCAAGTGGACATTTGGAGCACTTTGAGGCCTATTGTGGAAAAAGGAATATCTTCAAATAAAAACTACACAGAAGCATTCTGTGAAACTTCTTTCTGACCTGTGCATTCAACTAACCGAGTTGAACCTTCCTTTTGATTGATCAGTTTTGAAGTACTCTTTTTGTAGAATCTGCAATTGGGGCATGCAGGGCTAGCGCGGAGCCAGAGCAGCCGCGTTGAAGCGCCTGTGCTCCGCCGAGCCTGCCATGCCCATTGCTTATCTCTGTCGCCGCCACTTTAGCCATGGCCGGGAGAGCGGCCATGTATTGTCTTTCTCTGTGGTGAAGGTGAGTAGTTATCCTGGCTCGGCCCACGGGGGAGCCCCAGGAGACGCACGGTGGAGCCAAGATGGCCGAATAGGAACAGCTCCAGTCTCCAGCTCCCAGCCTGAGCCACACAGAAGACGGGTGATTTCTGCATTTCTGCTTGAGGTACTGGTTTCACCTCACTAGGGAGTGCGAAACAGTGGGTGCAGGACAGTCGGTGAAGTGCACTGTGCACGAGCCAAAGCAGGGCGAGGCATTGCCTCACTCAGGAAGCACAAGGGGTCAGGGAGTTCCCTTTCCTAGTCAAAGAAAGGGGTAACAGACAGCACCTGGAATATCGGGTCAGTCCCACCCCAATACTGCGCTTTTCCAATGGGCCTGGAAAACGGCACACTAGAAGACTGTGTCCCACACCTGGCTTGGAGTACCCTATGCTCATGGAGTCTCGCTGATTGCTAGCACAGCAGTCTGAGATCAAGCTGAAAGGTGGCAGCGAGGCCGGCAGAGGGACTCCCGCCATTGCCCAGGCTTGCTTAGGTAAACAAAGAAGCCAGGAAGCTCAAACTGGGTGGAGCCCACCACAGCCAAAGGAGGCCTGCCTGCCTCTGTAGGCTCCACCTCTGGGGGCAGGGCACAGACAAACAAAAATTCAGCAGGATCCTCCACAGACTTAAATATCCCTGTCTGACTGACAGTTTTGAAGAGAGTAGTGGTTCTCCCAGCACGCAGCTGGAGGTCTGAGAACGGACAGACTGCCTCCTAAAGTGGGTCCCTCACCCCTGAGCAGCCTAACTGGGAGGCACCCCTCCAGTAGGGACAGACTGACACCTCACTTGGCCGGGTACTCCTCTGAGACAAAACTTCCAGAGGAACTATCAGACAGCTGAATTTGTGGTCTCACGAATATTCACTGTTCTGCAGCCACTGCTGCTGACACACAGCCAGACAGGGTCTGGAGTGGACCTCTAGTAAACTCCAACAGACCTGCAGCTGAGGGTCCTGTCTGGTAGAAGGAAAACTAACAAACAGAAAGGACATCCACACCAAAAACCCCTCTGTGCATCACCATCATCAAAGACCAAAAGTAGATAAAACCACAAAGGTGGGGAAAAAACAGAGCAGAAAAGCTGGAAACTCTAAAAAGCAGAGCACCTCTCCTCCTCCAAAGGAACGCAGTTCCTCACCAGCAATGGAACAAAGCTGGATGGAGGATGACTTTGACGAGTTGAGAGAAGAAGGCTTCAGGCGATCAAACTACTCTGAGCTACGGGAGGAAATTCAAAACAATAGCAAAGAAGTTAAAAACTTTGAAAAAAAATTAGAAGAATGGATAACTAGAATAACCAATGGAGAGAAGGGCTTAAAGGAACTGATGGAGCAGAAAGCCAAGTTTTGAGAACTACACGAAGATTGCAGAAGCCTCAGTAGCAGATGCGATCAACTGGAAGAAAGGGTATCGCTGATGGAAGATGAAATGAATGAAATGAAGCAAGAAGGGAAGTTTAGAGAAAAAAGAATAAAAAGAAATGAACAAAGCCTCCAAGAAATTTGGGATTATGTGAAAAGACCAAACCTACATCTGATTGGTGTACCTGAAAATGACGGGGAGAATGGAACCAAGTTGGAAAACACTCTGCAAGATATTATCCAGGAGAACTTCCCCAATCTAGCAAGGCAGGGCAACATTCAGATTCAGGAAATACAGAGAACGCCACAAAGATACTCCTTGAGAAGAGCAACTCCAAGACACATAATTGTCAGATTCACCAAAGTTGAAATGAAGGAAAAAATGTTAAGGACAGCCAGAGAGAAAGGTCGGGTTACCCACAAAGGGAAGCCCATCAGACTAACAGCTGATCTCTCGGCAGAAACTCTACAAGCCAGAAGAGAGTGGGGGCCAATATTCAACATTCTTCAAGAGAAGAATTTTCAACCCAGAATTTCATATCCAGCCAAACTAAGCTTCATAAGTGAAGGAGAAATAAAATACTTCACAGACCAGCAAAGGCTGAGTGATTTTGTCACCACCAGGCCTGCCCTAAAAGAGCTCCTGAAGGAAGCACTAAATATGGAAAGGAACAACCGGTACCAGCCACTGCAAAAACATGCCAAATTGTAAAGACCATCGAGGCTAGGAAGAAACTGCATCAACTAATGAGCAAAATAACCAACTAACATCATAATGACAGGATCAGATTCACACATAACAATATTAATGTTAAATGTAAATGGGCTAAATGCTCCAATTAAAAGACACAGACTGGCAAACTGGATAAGGAGTCAGGACCCATCAGTGTTCTGTATTCAGGAAACCCATCTCACGTGCAGAGACACACATAGACTCAAAATAAAGGGATGGAGGAAGATCTATCAAGCAAATGGAAAACAAAAAAAGGCAGGGGTTGCAATCCTAGTCTCCGATAAAATAGACTTTAAACCAACAAAGATCAAAAGAGACAAAGAAGGCCATTACGTAATGGTAAAGGGATCAATTCAACAAGAAGAGCTAACTATCCTAAACATATATGCACCTAACACAGGAGCACCCAGATTCATAAAGTAAGTCCTGAGTGACCTACAAAGGGACTTAAACTCCCAGACGATAATAATGGGAGATTTTAACACCACACTGTCAACACTAGACAGATCAATGAGACAGAAAGTTAACAAGGATATCCAGGAATTGAACTCAGCTCTACACAAAGTGGACCTAATAGACATCTACAGAAGTCTCCACCCCAAATCAACAGAATATACATTTTTTTCAGCACCACACCACACCTATTCCAAAATTGACCTCATAGTTGGAAGTAAAGCTCTCCCCAGCAAATGTAAAAGAACAGAAATTATAACAAACTGTCTCTCAGACCACAGTGCAATCAAACTAGAACTCAGGATTAAGAAACTCACTCAAAACCGCTCAACTACATGTAAACTGAGCAACGTGCTCCTGAATGACTATTGGGTACATAATGAAATGAAGGCAGAAATAAAGATGTTCTTTGAAACCAACGAGAACAAAGACACAACATACCAGAATCTCTGGGACACGTTCAAAGCAGTGTGTAGAGGGAAATTTATAGCACTAAATGCCCACAAGAGAAAACAGGAAAGATCCAAAATTGACACCCTAACATCACAATTAAAAGAACTAGAAAAGAAAGAGCAAACATATTCAAAAGCTAGCAGAAGGCTAGAAATAACTAAAATCAGAGCAGAACTGAAGGAAGTAGAGACACAAAAAACCCTTCAAAAAAGTAATGAATCCAGGAGCTGGTTTTTTGAAAAGATCAACAAAACTGATAGACCACAAGCAAGACTAATAAAGAAGAAAAGAGAGAAGAATCAAATAGATGCAATAAAAAACGAAAAAGGGGACATCATCACCGATCCCACAGAAATACAATCTACCATCAGAGAATACCACAAACACCTCTACACAAATAAACTAGAAAATCTAGAAGAAATGGATAAATTCCTCGACAAATACACCCTCCCAAGACTAAATCAGGAAGAAGTTGAATCTCTGAATAGACCAATAACAGCTTCTGAAATTGTGGCAATAATCAATAGCTTACCAACCAAAAAGAGTCCAGGACCTGATGGATTCACAGCCGAATTCTACCGGAGGTAAAAGGAGGAACTGGTACCATTCCTTCTCAAACTATTCCAATCGATAGAAAAAGAGGGAATCCTCTCTAACACATTTTATGAAGCCAGCATCATCCTGATACCAAAGCCTGGCAGAGACATAACCAAAAAAGAGAATTTCAGACCAATATCCTTGATGAACATTGATGCAAAAATCCTCAGTAAAATACTGGCAAACCGAATCCAGCAGCACATCAAAAAGCTTATCCACCATGATCAAGTGGGCTTCATCCCTGGGATGCAAGGCTGGTTCAACATACACAAATCAATAAATGTAATCCAGCATATAAACAGAACCAAAGACAAAAACCACACGATTATCTCAATAGATGCAGAAAAGGCCTTTGACAAAATTCAACAACACTTCATGCTAAAAACTCTCAATAAATTAGGTATTGATGGGATGTATCTCAAAATACTAAGAGCTATCTATGACAAACCCACAGCCAATATCATACTGAATGGGCAAAAACTGGAAGTATTCCCTCTGAAAACTGGCACAAGACAGGGATGCCCTCTCTCACTGCTCCTATTCAACATAGTGCTGGAAGTTCTGGCCAGAGCAATCAGGCAGGAGAAGGAAATAAAGGGTATTCAATTAGGAAAAGAGGAAGTCAAATTGTCCCTGTTTGCAGACGACATGATTGTATATCTAGAAAACCCCATTGTCTCAGCCCAAACTCTCCTTAAGCTGATTAGCAACTTCAGCAAAGTCTCAGGATACAAAATCAACGTACAAAAATCACAAGCATTCTTGTACACCAATCACAGACAAACAGAGAGCCAAATCATGAGTGAACTCCCATTCACAATTGCTTCAAAGAGAATAAAATACCTAGGAATCCAACTTACAAGGGATGGGAAGGACCTCTTCAAGGAGAACTACAAACCACTGCTCAATGAAATAAAAGAGGATACAAACAAATGGAAGAACATTCCATGCTCATGGGTTGGAATAATCAATATCGTGAAAATGGCCATACTGCCCAAGGTAATTTATAGATTCAATGCCATCCCCATCAAGCTACCAATGACTTTCTTCACAGAATTGGAAAAAACTACTTTAAAGTTCATATGGAACCAAAAAACAGCCCGCATTGCCCAGTCAATCCTAAGCCAAAAGAACAAAGCTGGAGGCATCACGCTACCTGACTTCAAACTATACTACAAGGCTACAATAACCAAAACAGCATGGTACTTGTACCACAACAGAGACATAGATCAATGGAACAGAACAGAGCCCTCAGAAATGATGCCTCATATTTGCAACTATCTGATCTTTGACAAACCTGACAAAAACAAGAAATGGGGAAAGGATTCCCTATTTAATAAATGGTGCTTGGAAAACTGGCTAGCCATATGTAGAAAGCTGAAACTGGATCCCTTCCTTACACCTTATACAAAAGTTAATTCAAGATGGATTAAAGACTTAAATGTTAGACCTACAACCAATAAAATCCTACAAGAAAGCCTAGGCAATACCATTCAGGACATAGGCGTGGGCAAGGAATTCATGTCTAAAACACCAAAAGCAATGGCAACAAAAACAAAAATTGACAAAGGGGATCTAATTAAACTAAAGACCTTCTGCACAACAAAAGAAACTACCATCAGAGTGAACAGGCAACCTACAGAATGGCAGAAAATTTTTGCAACCTACTCATCTGACAAATGGCTACTATTCAGAATCTACAAAGAACTCAAACAAATTTACAAGAAAAAAACAAACAACCCCATCAAAAAGTGGGCAAAGGACATGAACAGACACTTCTCAAAAGAAGACACTTATGCAGCCAAAAAAAAACATGAAGAAATGCTCATAATCACTGGCCATCAGAGAAATGCAAATCAAAACCACAGTGAGATACCATCTCACACCAGTTAGAATGGCCATCATTAAAAAATCAGGAAACAACAGGTGCTGGAGAGGATGTGGAGAAATAGGAACACTTTTACACTGTTGGTGGGACTGTCAACTAATTCAACCATTGTGGAAGTCAGTGTGGCGATTCCTCAGGGATCTAGAACTAGAAATACCATTTGACCCAGCCATCCCATTACTGGGTATATACCCAAAGGACTATAAATCATGCTGCTATAAAGATACATGCACACGTATGTTTATTGCGGCACTATTCACAATAGCAAAGAGTTGGAACCAACACAAATGTCCAACAACAATAGACTGGATTAAGAAAATGTGGCACATATACACCATGGAATACAATGCAGCCATAAAAAGTGAACAGTTCATATCCTTTGTAGGGACATGGATGAAACTGGAAAACATCATTCTCAGTAAACTATTGCAAGGACAAAAAACCAAACATCGCATGTTCTCACCCAAAGGTGGGAATTGAACAATGAGAACTCATGGACACAGGAAGGGGAACATCACACTCCAGGGACTGTTGTGGGGTTGAGGGAGGGGGGAGGGACAGCATTAGGAGATATACCTAATGCTAAATGACGAGTTAATGGGTGCAGGAAATCAACATGGCACATGGATACATAAGTAACAAACCTGCACATTGTGCACATGTACCCTAAAACCTAAACTATAATAAAAAAAAAAACTATGAGAAAAAAAAGAAAAGAAAAAAAAAACAAGTTTCACAGAATTCTTCTGTGTAGTTTTTATGGGAAGATATTTCGTTTTTCACCGTAGGCCTCAATATTCTCCAAATGTCCAATTGCAGTTTCTACAAATAGAGTGTTTCAAAACTACTCAATCAAAAGTAAGCTTCAACTCTGTTAGTTGAATGCACAGATCAGAAAGTAGTTTCAAAGAATGCTTCCATGTAGTTTTTAGGGGAAGATATTTCGTTTTTCACCGTAGGTCTCAATGTTCTCCAAATGTCCACTTGCAGATACTACAAATAGACTGTTTCAAAACTGCTCAATCAAAACTAAGGTTAAACTCTGTTAGCTGAATGCACAGATCAGAAAGAAGTTTCAGAGAATCCTTAAGTGTAGTTTTTATGGGAAGATATTCTTTTTTCACCATAGGCCTCAAAGCTCTCCAAATGTCCACTTGCGGATTCTACAAAAAGAGTGTTTCAAAACTGCACAATCAAAAGTAAGGTTTAACTCTGTTAGTTGAATTCACAGATCAGAAAGAAGTTTCACAGAATACTTCTGTGTAGTTTTTATTTGAAGATATACTTTTTTTCACGATAGGCCTCAAAGCGTTGCAAAGGTCCACTTGCAGATTCTACAAACAGAGTGTTTCAAAACTGCTCAGTCAAAAGAAAGGTTCTACTTTGTGAGATGAATGAACAGAATAGAAAGAAGTTCCACAAAATGCTTCTGTTTAGTTTTTATGGGAAGATATTTCATTTTTCACCATAGGCCTCAATGTTCTCCAAATGTCCACTTGCAGATCCTACAAAAAGAGAGTTTCATAACTGCTCAAACAAAAGAATGGTTCTACTCTGTGAGATGAATGAGCAGAATAGAAAGAAGTTTCACAGAATGCTTCCGTGTAGTTTTTAGGGGAAGATATTTCGTTTTTCACCGTAGGCCTCAATGTTCTCCAAATGTCCACGTGCAGATTCTACAAAAAGAGTGTTTCAAAACGGCTCAATCAAAAGAAAGGTTCAACTCTCTTAGATGAATGCACAGATCAGAAAGCAGTTTCACAGAATGCTTCTGTGTAGTTTTTATGGGAAGATATTTCTTTTTTCACCCTAGGCCACAATGCTCTAGAAATGTCCAAATGCAGTTTCTACGAAAAGCCTGTTTCAAGGCACCACAATAAAATAAAGTTTCCACTCTCTGAGATGAATGCACAGTTCATAAATAAGATTCACAGATTACTTCTGTGTACTGTTTATTTGAAGATATTCCTTTTTCCAAGATAGGCCTCAAAGCGCTCCAACTGTCCACTTGCAGTTTATATAGAAAAAGTGTTTCAAAATTGTTCAACCAAAAGAAAGGTTCAACTCTGTGAGATGAATTCAGAGAATAGAAAGAAATTTCACAGAAGAATTCTGTGTAGTTTTTACTTGAAGATATTTCATTTTTCACCAGAGGCCTCAAAGATCTCCAAATGTCCACTTGCAGACTGTACAAAAAGAGTGTTTCAAAACTACTCAATCAAAAGAAATCTTCAACTCTGTTAGATGAATGCACAGATCAGAAAGAAGTTTCACAGGATGCTTCCGCGTAGTTTTAATGGGAAGATATTTCGTTTTTCACCATAGGTTTCAATGTTCTCCAAATATCCACTTGCAGATTCTACAAAAAGAGTGTTTCAAAACACCTCAATCCAAAGAAACGTTCAACTCACTGAGATCAATGCACAGATCAGAAAGAAGTTTCACCCAGTCCTTCTGTGTAGTTTTTATTTGAAGATAAAACTTTTTCCATGATAGGCCTAAAAGCGCTTAAAATGCCCATTTGCAGATTCTACAAAAAGAGTGTTTCAACACTGCTCAGTCAAAAAAAAGGTTCTAGTCTGTGAGATGAATGAACAGAATAGACAGAAGTTTCACAGAATGCTTCCGTGTAGTTTTTATTTGAAGATGTTTCATTTTTCACTGTAGGCCTGAATGTTCTCCAAATGTCCACAGGCAGATTCCACAAAAAGAGTGTTTCAAAGCTGCGTAATCAACAGTAGGGTTCAAATCTGCTAGTTGAATGCACAGATGAGAAAGAAGTTTCACAGAATGCTTCCATGTAGTTTTTATGGGAAGATATTTATTTTTTCACCATGGGCCTCAATGCTCTAGAAATATCCAATTGCAGATTCTACGAAAGGCCTGTTTCAAAGCTGCACAATTAAAAGAAAGTTTCCACACTCTGAGATGAATGCACATTTCATAAAGAAGATTCACAGATTACTTCTGTGTAGTTTTTATTTGAAGACTTTCCATTTTCCACGATAGGCCTCAACGCGCTCCAAATGTTCCCTTGCAGATTCTACAAAAAGAGTGTTTCAAAACTGCTGAACCAAAAGAAATGTTCTACTCTGTTAGATGAATGAACATATCAGGAAGAAGTTTCACAGAATTCTTCTGCGTAGTTTTAATGGGAAGATGTTTTGTTTTTCACCTTAGGTCTCAATATTCTCCAAATATTCACTTGCAGATTCTACAAAAAGAGTGTTTCAAAACAGCTCAATCAAAAGAAATTTTCAACTCAGTGAAATGAATGCACAGATCAGAAAGAAGTTTCACAGAATGCTTCTGTGTAGTTTCAATTTGAAGATATTTCTTTTACCACAATAGGCCTCAAAATGCTCCAAATGTCCACTTGAAGATTATACAAAAAGAGAGTTTCAAAACTGCTCAATCAAAAGAAAGGTTCCACTCTGTGAAATGAATGAACGGAATAGAAAGAAGTTTCACAAAATGCTTCTGTGTAGTTTTTGGGAGAAGATATTTCGTTTTTCACTGTAGGCCTCAATATTCTCCAAATGTCCACATGCAGATTCTACAAAAAGAGTGTTTCCAAACTGCTCAATCCAAAGTAAGATTCAACTCTGTTAGATGAAGGCACAGATCAGAAAGTTTCACAGAATGCTTCTTTGTAGTTTTTAAGGGAAGATATTTCTTTTCACCGTAGTCCACAATGCTCCAGAAATGTCCAATTGCAGATTCTATGAAAAGAGTGTTTCAAAACTGGTCATTCAAAAGAAAGGTTCTACTCTGTGAGATGAATGAACACAATAGGGAGAGGTTTCACAGAATGCTTCTGTGTAGTTTTTATGGGAAGATATTTCGTTTTTCACCGTATGCATCTATTTTCTCCAAAAGTCCACTTGCAGATTTTACAAATAGAGTGTTTCAAAACTACTCAATCAAAAGTAAGTTTCAACTCTGTTAGTTGAATGCAGAGATTGGAAAGAAGTTTCACAGAATGTTTCCATGTTGTTATTCTGTGAATATAATTCTTTTTTCACCATAGACCTCAATGCTCTAGAAATGTCCAATTGCGGATTCAATGAAAAGCCTTTTTCAAAGTTGCACAATCAAAAGAAAGTTTCCACTCTCTGAGATAAATTCACAGTTCATAATAAAGTTTCACAGATTACTTCTGTGTAGTTTATATTTGAAGATATTGCATTTTCCATGATAGATCTCAAATGTCTCCAAATGTCCTTTTGCAGATACTACAAAAAGGGTGTTTCAAAACTGCTCATTCAAAAGAAAAGTTATACTCTGTTACATGAATGAACAGAATAGAAAGAAGTTTCACAGAATGCTTCTGTGTAGTGTTTATGGGAAGATATTTCGTTTTTCACCATAGGTTTCAAGGTTCTCCAAATGTCCACTTGCAGATTCTACGAAAAGAGTGTTTCAAAACTGCTCAATAAAAAGTGAGGTTCAACTCTGTTAGATGAATGCACAGATCAGTAAGAAGTTTCACAGAATGCTTCCGTGTAGTTTTCATGGGGAGATATTTCTTTTTTCACCCTAGGCCTCAATGCTCTACAAATATCCAACTGCAGATTGTACGAAAACACTGTTTCAAAGCTGCACAATCAAAAGAAAAGTTCAACTTTCTGAGATGAATGCATAATTCATAAAGAAGTTCCACAGATTACCTCTGTGTAGTTTCTATTTGAAGATATTCCATATTCCACGATAAGCCTGAAAGCGCTCCAAATGTCCACTCTCAGTTTATACAAAAAGAGTGTTTCAAAACTGCTCAATCAAAAGAAAGGTTCAACTCTGTGAGATGAATGCAGAGAATAGAAAGAATTTTCACAGAAGTATTCTGTGTAGTTTTTACTTGAAGATATTTCGTTTTTCACCAGAGGCCTCAAAGATCTCCAAATGTCCACTTGCAGATTCTACAAAAAGAGAGTTTCAAAACTGCACAATCAAAAGAAATGTTCTACTCTGTTAGATGAATGAACGCATCAGACAGAAGTTTCACAGAATGCTTCTGTGTAGTTTTGATGGGAAGATATTTCGTTTTTCACCATTGGCCTCAATGTTCTCCAAATATCCACTTGCAGATTCTACAAAAAGAGTGTTTAAAAACAGCTCAATCAAAAGAAAGGATCAACTCAGTGAGATTAATGCACAGATCACAAAGAAGTTTCACAGAATGCTTCTGTGTAGTATTTATTTGAAGACATTGCTTTTTTCCACAATCGGCCTCTTAGCGCTCCAAATGTCCACATGCAGATCCTACAAAAAGAGAGTTTTAAAACTGCTCAATCCCAAGAAAAGTTCTACTCTGTGAGATGAATGAACAGAATAGAAAGAAGTTTCACAGAATGCATCTGTTTAATTTTTATGGGAAGATAATCCGTTTTTCACCGTAGGCCTTAATGTTCTCCAAATGTCCACTTGCAGATTCTACAAATAGAGTATTTCAAAACTGCTCAATCAAAAGTAAGGTTCAACTCTGTTAGTTGAAAGCACAGATCAGAAAGAAGTTTCACAGAATGCTTCCGTGTAGTTTTTAGAGGAAGATATTTCATTTTTCACCATCGGCCTCTATGTTCTCCAAATGTCCACTTGCAGATTCTACAAAAAGAGTGTTTCAAAACTGCTCAATCAAAAGTAAGGTTCAACTCTCTTAGTTGAATGCACACATCAGAAAGAAGTTTCACAGAGTGCTTCTGTGCAGTTTTTATTTTAAGATATTCCTTTTTCCAAGATAGGCCTCATAGCGCTCCAAATGTCCACTTGCAGATTCTACAAAAAGAGAGTTTCAAAACTGCTCAATCGAAAGAAAGTTTCTACTCTGTGAGACAAATGAAAAGAATAGAAAGAAGTTTCACAGAATGCTTCTGTGTGGTTTCTAGGGGAAGTTATTTCGTTTTTCACAGTAGGCCTCAGTGTTCTCCAAATGTCCACTTGCAGATTCTACAAAAAGAGTGCTTCAAAACAGCTCAATCAAAAGAAAGGTTCAACTCAGTGAGATGAATGCACAGATCAGAAAGAAGTTTCACAGAATGCTTCTGTGTAATTTTTATTTGAAGATACTCCTTTTTCTACGATAGGCCTAATAGCACTCCAAATGTCCACTTGCAGATTCTACAAAAAGAGAGTTTCAAAACTGCTCAATCAAAGGAAAGATTCTACTCTGTGAGATGAATGAACAGAATAGGAAGAAGTTTCACAGAATGTTTCTGTGTATTTTTAGGGGAAGATATTTCATTTTTCACCATAGGCCTCAATATTCTCCAAATATCCACTTGCAGATTCTACAAAAAGAGTGCTTCAAAACAGCCCAATCAAAAGAAAGGTTCAACTCAGTGAGATGAATGCGTGAAATGGAAAGAAATTTCACAGGAATATTCTGTGTAGTTTTTATTTGAAGATATTACATTTTTCACCAGAGGCCTCAGAGATCTCCAAATGTCCACTTTCAGATACTACAAAAAGAGTGTTTCAAATCTGCTCAATCAAAAGAAATTTTCTACTCTGTTAGATGAATGCACAGATCAGAAACAAGTTTCACAGAGTGCTTCTGCATAGTTTTAATGGGAAGATATTTCATTTTTCACTGTGGGCTTCAATGTTCTCCAAATATGCAATTGCAGATTCTACAAAAAGATTGCTTCAAAACAGCTCAATCAAAAGAAAGGTTCAACTCAGTGAGATGAATGTAGAGATCAGAAAGAAGTTTCACAGGATGCCTCTGTGTAGTTTTATTTGAAGATATTCCTTTTTCAACCATAGGCCTCTTAGCACTCCAAATGTCCACTTGCATATTCTACAAAAAGAGAGTTTCAAAACTGTTCAATCAAAGGAAAGGTTCTACTTTGTTAGATGAATGAAAAGAATAGGAAGAAGTTTCACAGAATGCTTCTGTGTAGTTTTTAGGGGCAGATATTTCGTTTTTCACCATAGGCATCAATGTTCTCCAAATGTCCACTTGCAGATTTGACAAAAACAGTGTTTCAATACTGCTCAGTCAAAAGAAACGTTCTACTCTGTGACATGAATGAACAGAATAGAAAGAAGTTTCACAGAATGCTTCTGTGTAGTTTTTATGGGAATATATTTCTTTTTTCACCGTAGGCCTCAGTGTTCTCCAAATGTCCACTTGCAGATTCTACAAAAAGAGTGTTTCAAAACTGCTCAATCAAAAGTAAGGTTCAACTCTGTTAGATGAATGCACAGATCAGAGAGAAGTTTCACAGAATGCTTCCGTGTAGATTTTATGGGAAGTTATTTCTTTTTTCACCCTAGTCCTCAATGCTGTAGAAATGTCCAATTGCAGTTTCAACGAAAAGCCTGTTTCAAAGCTGCACAATCAAAAGAAATGTTCCCATTTCTGAGTTGAATGCACAGTTCATAAAGAAGATTCCCAGATTACTTCTGTGTAGTTTTTATTTGAAGATATTACTTTTTCCTCGATAGGCGTCAAAGCGCTCCAAATGTCCACTTCCAGTTTATACAGAAAGAGGGTTTCAAAACTGCTCAATCAAAAGAAAGGTTCAACTCTGTGAGATGAATGCAGAGAATAGAAACAAATTTCACAGGATTATTCTGTGTAGTTTTTAATCGAAGATATTTCATTTTTCACCATAGTAATCAATGTTCTCCAAATGTCCATTTGCAGATTGTACTAAAAGAGTGTTTGAAAACTGGTCAATCAAAAGTAAAGTTGAAATCCATTAGATGAATACATAGATCAGAAACAAGTTTCACAGAATACTTCCGTGTAGTTTTTATTGGAAGATATTTCTTTTTTCACATTAGGCCTCAATGCTCTTGAAATCTCCAATTGCAGATTCTACAAAAAGCCTGTTTCAAAGCTGTAAAATCAAAAGAAATATTCCACTCTCTGAGATGAATGCACATATTCATAAAGAAGTATCACAGAATGTTTCTGTGTAGTTTCTATTTGAATATATTCCTTTTTCCACGATAGGCATCAATGCACTCCAACTGTCTACTTGCAGATTCTACAAGAAGTGTGTTTCAAAATTGCTCAATCAAAAGAAAGGTTCTACTTTGTGAGATGAATGAACAGAACAGAAAGAAGTTTCACAGAATGCTTCTGTGTAGTTTTAAGAGAAAGATATTTCGTTTTTCACTGTAGGCCTCAATATTCTCCACATATCCACTTGCATATTCTACAAAAAGAGTGTTTCAAAATTGCTCAATCAAACGAAAGGTTCTACTCTTTGAGATGAATGAACAGAATAGAAATAAGTTTCACAGAATGCTTCTGTGTAGTTTTTATGGGAACATATTCCATTTTTCACCGTAGGCCTCAATGTTCTCCAAATGTCCACTTGCAGATTCTACAAAACGAGTGTTTCAAAACTGCTCAATCAAAAGTAAGGTTCAACTCTGGTAAATGAATGCACAGATCAGAAAGAAGTTTCACAGAATTCTTCTGTGTAGTTTTTATTGGACGATATTTCTTTTTTAACTCTAGGGGACAATGCTCTACAAATGTCTAATTGCAGATTCTACGAAAACAGAGATTCAAAGCTGCACAATCAAAAGAAAAGTTCCACACTCTGAGATGAATGCAGAGTTCCTAAAGAAGTTTCACAGATTACTTCTGTGTAGTTTCTATTTGAAGATATTCCTTTTTCCACGAAAGCCCTCAAAGCACTCCAAATGTCCACTTGCAGTTTATACGAAAAGAGTGTTTCAAAACTGCTCAATCAAAAGAAAGGTTCAACTCTGTGAGTTGAATGCAGAGAATAGAAAGAATTTTTACAGATGTATTCTGTGTAGTTTTCACTTGAAGATATTTCATTTTTCAACAGAGGCCTCAACGATCTCCAAATGTCCACTTGCATATTCTACAAAAAGAGTGTTTCAAAACTGCTCAATCAAAAGAAAGATTCTACTCTGTTAGATGAATGAACAGATGAGAAAGAAATTTCACAGAATACTCTGTGTAGTTTTAATGGGAAGATATTTCGTTTTTCACTGTATGCCTCAATGTTCTCACAATATCCACTTGCATATTCTAAAAAGAGTGTTTCAAAACAGCTCAATGAAAAGAAAGTTTCAACTCAGTTAGATGAATTCACAGTTCATAAAGAAGTTTCACAGAATGCTTCTGTGTAGTTTTTATTTGAAGATAATCCTTTTTCCACGATAGGCCTCAAAGCGCTCCAAATTTCCAATTGCAGATTCTACAAAAAGAGTGTTTCAAAACTGCTCCACGAAAAGAAAGGTTCAACTCAGTTAGATGAATACACAGATCAGGAAGAAGTTTCACAGAATGCTTCCATGTAGTTTTTATGGGAAGATATTTCTTTTCTCACCATAGGCCTCAATGCTCTAGAAATGTCCAATTGCACGTTCTACGAAAAGCCTGTTTCAAAGCTGCAAAATCAAAAGAAAGGTTCCACTCTCAGAGATGAATTCACAGTTCATAAAGAAGTTTCACAGAATGCTTCTTTGCAGATTTATTTGAATATATTCCTTTTTCCACGATAGGCGTCAATGAACTCCAAACGTCCACTTGCAGATTCTACAAGAAGTGTGTTTCAAAATTGCTCAATCAAAAGAAAGATTCTACTTTGTGAGATGAATGAACAGAACAGAAAGAAGTTTCACAGAATGCTTCTGTGTAGTTTAAGAGAAAGATATTTCATTTTTCACCGTAGGCCTCAATAGTCTCCAAATATCCACTTGCAGATTCTACAAAAAGAGTGTTTCAAAATTGCTCAATCAAATGGAAGTTTCTAGTCTATGAGATGAATGAACAGGAAAGAAATAGGTTTCACAAAATGCTTCTGCGTAGTTTTTATGGGAAAATATTCCATTTTTCACCGTAGGCCTCAATGTTCTCCAAATGTCCACTTGCAGATTCTACAAAACGAGTGTTTCAAAACTGCTCAATCAAAAGTAAGGTTCAACTCTGGTAAATGAATGCACAGATCAGAAAGAAGTTTCACAGAATGCTTCCGTGTAGTTTTTATTGGAAGATATTTCTTTTTTCACCCTAGGCCACAATGCCCTTGAAATGTCCAATTGCAGATTCTATGAAAACAGAGATTCAAAGCTGCACAATCAAAAGAAAGGTTCCACTCTCTGAGATGAATGCAGAGTTCCTAAAGAAGTTTCCCAGATTACTTCTGTGTAGTTTTTATTTGAAGATATTCCTTTTTCCACGAAAGGCCTCAAAGCACTCCAAATGTCCACTTGCAGTTTATACGAAAAGAGTGTTTCAAAACTGCTCAATCAAAAGAAAGGTTCAACTCTGTGAGTTGAATGCAGAGAATAGAAAGAATTTTTACAGATGTATTCTTTGTAGTTTTTACTTCAAGATATTTTGTTTTTCAACAGAGGCCTCAATGATCTCCAAATGTCCACTTGCATATTCTACAAAAAGAGTGTTTCAAAACTGCTCAATCAAAAGAAAGGTTCCACTCTGTTAGAAGAAGGAACAGATGAGAAAGAAATTTCACAGGATAACTCTGTGTAGTTTTAATGGGAAGGTATTTCATTTTTCATCGTAGGCCTCAATATTCTCCAAATATCCACTTGCATATAGTAAAAAAAGAGTGTTTCAAAACAGCTCAATAAAAAGAAAGGTTCAACTCAGTTAGATGAATACACAGATCAGAAAGAAGTTTCACAGAATGCTTCTGTGTGGTTTTAATTTGAAGATATTCCTTTATCCACGATAGGCCTCAAAGCGCTCCAAATTTCCAATTGTAGATTCTACAAAAAGAGTGTTTCAAAACTGCTCAATGAAAAGAAAGGTTCAACTCAGTTAGATGAATACACAGATCAGAAAGAAGTTTCACAGAATGCTTCCGTGTAGTTTTTATGGGAAGATATTTCTTTTCTCACCCTAGGCGTCAATGCTCTAGAAATGTCCAATTGCAGATACTATGAAAAGCCTGTTTCAAAACAGCACAATCAAAAGAAAGGTTCCACTCTCTGAGATGAATGGACAGTTCATAAACAAGATACACAGATTACTTCTGTGTAGTTTTTATTTGAAGATATTCCTTTTTCCACGATAGGCCTCAAAGCACTCCAAATGTCCACTTGCAGTTTATACAGAAAGAGTGTCTCAAAACTGCACAGTCAAAAGAAAGGTTTCACTCTGGGAGATGAATGCAGAGATTTGAGAGAAACTTCACAGAAGAAATCTGTGTAGTTTTTACTTGATGATAAGTCATTTTTCACCACAGGCCTCAAAAATCTCCAAATCTCCACTTGCAGATTCTGCAAAAAGAGTGCTTCAAAACTTCTGAATCAAAGGAAATGTTCTACTCTGTTAGGTGAATGCACAGATCAGAAAGAAGTTTCACAAAATGCTTCTGCGTAGTTTTAATGGGGAGATATTTCGTTTTTCACCATAGGCCTCAATATTCTCCAAGTATCCACTTGCAGATTCTACAAAAAGTGCGTTTCAAAACAGCTCAATGAAAACAAAGCTTCAACTCAGAGAGATGAATGCACAGATCAGAAAGAAGTTTCACAGAATGGTTCTGTGTAGTTTTAATTTGAAGTTATTACTTTTTCCACGATAGGCCTCATAGTGCTCCAAATGTCCACTTGCAGATTCCACAAAAAGAGAGTTTCAAAACTGCTCAATCAAAAGAAAGTTTCTACTCAGTGAGATTAATGAACAGAATAGAAAGAAGTTTCACAGAATGCTTCTGTGTAGTTTTTGGGGAAGATATTTCATTTTTCACCGTAAGCCTCAAAGTTCTCCAAATGTCTACTTGCAAATTCTACAAAAGGAGAGTTTCAAAACTGCTCAATCAAAAGTAAGTTTCAATTCTGTTAAATGAATGCACAGACCAGAAAGAAGTTTCACAGAATGCTTCCTTGTAGTTTTTATGGGCAGATATTTCTTTTTTCACACTAGGCCTCAATGCTCCAGAAATGTCCAATTGCAGTCCGTATGAAAAGCCTCTTTCAAAGTGGCACAATCAAAAGAAAGGTTCCACTCGCTGAGATGAATGCACAGTTCCTAAAGAAGTTTCACAGATTACTTCTGTGTAGTTTATACTTGAAGATATTCCATTTTCCACGATAGGCCTCAAAGCGCTCCAAATGTCCACTTGCAGCTTATACAGAAAGACTGTTTCAAAACTGCTCATTCAAAAGAAAGGTTCAACTCGGTTAGATGAATGCAGAGAATAGAAAGAATTTTCACAGAACCATTCTGTGTAGTTTTTACTTGAAGATATTTCGTTTTTCACCACAGGCCTCAAAGATCTCCAAATGTCCACTTGCAATTTCTACAAAAGGAGTGTTTCAAAACTGCTCAATCAAAAGAAAGGTTCAACTCATTGAGATGAATGCACAGATCAGAAAGTAGTTTCACAGAATGCTTCTCTGTTATTTTTATTTGAAGACATTCCTTTTTCCACGATAGGCCTCAAAGCGCTCCAAATGTCCACTTGCAGATTCTACAAAAAGAATGTTTCAATACTGCTCAGTCAAAAGAAACGTTCTAATCTGTGAGATGAATGAACAGAACAGGAAGAAGTTTCACAGAATGCTTCTGTGTAGTTTTTATGGGAATATATTTCTTTTTTCACCGTAGGCCTCAGTGTTCTCCAAGTGTCCACTTGCAGATTCTACAAAAAGAGAGTTTCAAAACTGCTCAATCAAAAGTAAGGTTCAACTCTGTGAGATGAATGCAGAGAATAGAAAGGTGGCTCACGCTTGTAATCCCAGCACTTTGGGAGGCCGAGGCGGGCGGATCACGAGGTCAGGAGATCGAGACCACGGTGAAACCCCGTCTCTACTAAAAATACAAAAAATTAGCCGGGCGCGGTGGCGGGCGCCTGTAGTCCCAGCTACTCGGAGAGGCTGAGGCAGGAGAATGCCGTGAACCTGGGAGGTGGAGCTTGCAGTGAGCCGAGATTGCGCCACTGCACTCCAGCCTGGGCGACAGAGCGAGACTCCGTCTCAAAAAAAAAAAAAAAAAAAGAAAGTGTTTTCAAATAATTGTTCTGTGTAGTTTTTACTTCAAGATATTTTGTTTTTCACCATAGGCCTCAAAGATCTCCAAATGTCCACTTGAAGATTCTAGAAAAAGGGTGTTTCAAAACTGCTCAATCAAAAGGAAGGTTCTCCTCTGTTAGATGTATGAACAGATCAGAAAGAAGTTTCACATAATGCTTCTGTGTAGTTTTAATGGGAAGTTATTTCGTTTTTCAAACCAGGCCTCAATATTCTCCAAATATCCACTTGCAGATTCTACAAAAAGAGTTTCAAAACAGCTGAATCAAATGAAAGTTTCAACTCAGTTAGATGAATGCACAGATCAGAAAGAAATTTCACAGAATGCTTCCGTGTAGTGTTCATTTGAAGATATTCCTTTTTCAACATTAGGCCTCAAAGCACTCCAAATGTCCACTTGCAGATTCTACAAAAAGAGTGTTTCCAAACTGCTCAATCAAAAGGAAGTTTCTACTGTGTTAGATGAATGAACAGATCAGAAAGGTGTTTCACAGAATGCTTCTGTGTAGTTTTTATGAGAAGATATTTCGTTTTTCACCGCAGGCCTCAATTTTCTCCAAATATCTACTTGCAGATTCTACAAAAAGGGTGTTTCCAAACAGCTGAATCAAAAGAAAGATTCAACCCAGTTAGATGAATACACAGATCAGAAAGAAGTTTCACAGAATAGTTCTATGTGGTTTTTATTTGAAGATATTTTTTTCCATGATAGGCCTCAAAGCGCTCAAAATGTCCACTTGCAGATTCTACAAAAAGGGTGTTTCAAAACTGCTCAATCGAAAGAAAGGTTCAACTCTGTGAGACGAATGCAGAGAATAGAAAGAATTTTCACAGAATTATTCTGTGTAGTTTTTACTTGAAGATATTTCATTTTTCACCGTAGGCCTCAAAGATCTCCCAATCTGCACTGGCATATTCAACAAAAAGAGTATTTCAAAACTGCTCAATCAAAAGAAAGGATCTACTCTGTTAGATGAATGCAGAGATCAGAAAGAAGTTTCACAGAAGGCCTCTGTGTAGTTTTAATGGGAAGATATTTCATTTTTCACTGTAGGCCTCAATGTTCTCCAAATATCCACTTGCAGATTATTGAAAAAAAGTGTTTCAAAACAGCTCTATCAAAAGACAGGTTGAACTCTATTAAATGAATGCCCAGATCAGAAAGACGTTTCACAGAATGCTTCCGTGTAGTTTTTATTGGAAGATATTTCTTTTTTCACCATAGGCCACAATGCTCTCGATATGTCCAATTGCCGATTCTACGAAAAGCATGTTTCGAAGCTGCACACTCAAAAGAAACGTTCCACTCTCTGAGATGAATTCACAGTTCATAAAGAAGTTTCACAGATTACTTCTGTATACTTTTTATTTGAAGATATTCCTTTTTCCACGATAGGCCTCATAGCACTCCAAATGTCCATTTGCAGTTTATAGAAAAAGAGTGTTATAAAACTGCTCAATCAAAAGAAAGATTCAACTCTCTGAGATGAATGTAGAGAATAGAAAGAATTTTCACAGAAGTATTCTGTGTAGTGTTTACTTGAATATATTTCGTTTTTCACCGTAGGCCTCAAAGATCTCCAAATGTCCACTTGCAGATCCTACCAAAAGAGTGTTTCAAAACTGCTCAATCAAAAGAAAGGTTCTACTCTGTTAGATGAATGCACAGTTCATAAAGGAATTTCACAGAGTGCTTCTGTGAAGTTTTAATGGGAAGATATTTCGTTTTTCATTGTAGGCCTCAATATTCTCCAAATATCCATTTTCAGATTCTAAAAAAAGAGTGTTTTAAAACAGCTCAATTATAAGAAAAGTTCAAGTCAGTTAGATGAATACACGGATCAGAAAGAAGTTTCTCAGTATGCTTCTGTGTAATGTTTACTTGAAGATATTCCTTTTTCCATGATAGGCCTCAAAGCACTCCAAATATCCTCTTGCAGATTCTACAAAAAGAGTGTGTCAAAACTGCTTAATCAAAAGAAAGGTTCTACTCTGTGAGATGAATGAACAGAAAAGAGAGAAGTTTCACAGAATGCTTCTGTGTAGTTTTTATGGGAAGATACTTCGTTTTTCACCGTAGGCCACATTGTTCTCCAAATGTCCACTTGCAGATCCTACAAAAAGAGTGTTTCAAAACTGCTAAATCAAAAGTAAGTTTCAACTCTGTTAGTTGAATGCACAGATCAGAAAGTTGTTTCACAGAATGCTTCTGTGTAGTTTTTATGGGAAGATATATCTTTTTTCACCATAGGCCTCAAGTCTCTAGAAATGTCCAATTGCAGATTCTACAAAAAGCCTGTTTCAAAGCTGCACAATCAAAAGAAAGGTTCCACTGCCTGATATGAATGCACAGAATATAAAGAAGTTTCACAGATTACCTCTGTGTCATCTTTATTTGAAGATATTCCTTCTTCCACGATAGGTCTCAAAGCGCTCCAAATGTTCACTTGCAGTTTATACAAAAAGAGTGTTTCAAAACTGCCCAATCAAAAGAAAGGTTCAACTCTGTGATATGAATGCAGAGAAGAGAAAGAATTTTCACAGAAGTATTCTGTGTAGTTTTTGTGGAACATATTTCGATTTTCACCATAGGTCTCAAAGATCTCCAAATGTTCACCTGCAGATTCCCCAAAAAGATTGTTTCAAAACTGCTCAGTCAAAAGAAATGTTCTACTCTGTTAGTTGGATGCACAGATCCGACAGAGGTTTCTCAGAATGCTTCTTTGTAGTTTTAAGGGGAAAATATTGCATTTTTCACCATAGGCCTCAATATTCTCCAAATATCCACTTGCAGATTCTACAAAAATGAGTTTCAAAAGAGCTAAATCAAAAGAAAACTTCAACTCTGTTAGATGAATGCACAGATCAGAAAGAAGTTTCACAGAATGCTTCTGTGTAGTTTTTGTTTGAAGATATTCCTTTTCGACAATAGGCTTCACAACGCTCTAAATGTCCACTTGCAGTTTATACAGAAGAGTGTTTCAAAACTGGTCAATCAAAAGATAGGTTCAACTCTGTGGGATGAATGCAGAGAATAGAAAGAATTTTCACAGAAGTATTCTGTGTAGTTTTTACTTGAAGATATTTCGTTTTTCACCATAGGCCTCAAAGATCTCCAAATGTTCACTTGCATATTCGAGAAAAAGATTGTTTCAAAACTGCTCAATCAAAAGAAATGTTATTTTCTGTTAGATGAATTCATAGATCAGAAAGAAATTTTACAGAATGCTTCTGTGTAGTTTTTCTGGGAAGATATTTCGTTGTTCACCATAGGCCACATTGTTCTCCAAATATCCACTTGTAGATTCTACAAAAAGAGTGTTTCAAATCTGCTCAATCAAAAGTAAGGTTCAACTCTGTTAGGTGAATGCATAGATCGGAAAGAAGTTTCACAGAATTCTTCCGTGTAGTTTTTAATGGGAAGATATTTCTTGTTTCACCATAGGCCTCAATGCTCTAGAAATGTCCAATTGCAGATTCTACGAAAAGCCTGTTTCAAAGCTGCACAATCAAAAGAAAGATTCCACTCTCTGAGATGAATGCAGAGCTCATAAAGAAGTTTCACAGATTACTTCTTTATAGTTTTTATTTGAAGATATTACTTTTTCCACAATAGGCCTCAAAGTGCTCCAAATGTCCACTTGCAGTTTATAGAAAAAGAGTGTTATAAAACTGCTCAATCAAAAGAAATGTTCAGCTCTGTGAGAGGAATGCAGAGAATAGAAAGAATTTTCACAAAACTATTCTGTGTAGTTTTTACTTGAAGATATTTCGTTTTTCACCATAAGTCTCAAAGATCTCCAAATGTCCACTTGCATATTCAACAAAAAGAGTGTTTCAAAACTGCTCAATCAAAAGAAAGGTTCTACTCTGTTAGATGAATGCACAGATCAGAAAGAAGTTTCACAGAAGGCTTCTGTATAGTTGTAATGGGAAGATATTTCGTTTTTCACCATAGGCCTCAATGTTCTCCATATATCCACTTGCAGATTATTCAAAAAGAGTGTTTCAAAACAGCTCAATCAAAAGAAAGTTTAAACTCAGTTAGATAAATGCACAGATCAGAAAGAAGTTTCACAGAATGCTTCTGTGTAGTTTTTATTTGAAGATATTCCTTTTTCACACGGCAGGCCTCAAAGTTCTCCAAATGTCCACTTGCAGATTCTACAAAAAGAGTTTGTCAAAACTGCTCAATCAAAAGAGAGGTTCAACTCTGTGAGATGAATGCAGAGAAGAGAAAGAATTTTCACCGAAGTATCCTGTGTAGATTTGCTTGAAGATATTTCGTTTTTCACCGTAGGCCTCAAAGATTACCAAATGTCCACTTGCAGATTCTACAAAAAGAGTGATTCAAAACTGCTCAATCAAAAGAAAGGTTCTACTTTGTTAGATTAATGCACATATCAGTATGAGGTTTCACAGACTGCTTCTGTGTAGTTTTAATGGGAATATATTTCGTTTTTCACCGTAGGCCTCAATGTTCTCCATATATCCACTTGCAGATTCTACAAAAAGAATGTTTCAAAACAGCTCAATCAAAAGAAAGGTTCACCTTAGTTAGATGAAGGCACAGATCAGAAAGAAGTTTCACTGTATGCTTCTGTGTAGTTTTTATGGGACGATATTTCGTTTTTCACCACAGGCTTCAAAGTTCTCCAAATGTCCACTTTCAGATTCCACGGAAAGTGTCAACCAAGACAAAGTTTCAACTCTGTTACGTGAGTGCACCGATCAGAATGAAGTTTCACAGAATTCTTCTGTGTAGTTTTTGTTTGGAGATATTCCTTTTTCCATGATAGGCCTCAAAGTGCCCAAAATGTCCACTTGCAGATTCTACAAAAAGAGTGTTTCAAAATTTCTTAATCATAAAAAGGGTTCTACTCTGTGAGGTCAATGCACAGAATAGAAAGATGTTTCACAGAATGCTTCTGTGTAATTTTTATAGGAAGATATTTCTTCTTTCACCATAGGCCTCAATGTTCCCTAATGTCCACTTGCAGATTCTACAAAAAGAGTGTTTGAATTCAGTTCAATCAAAAGAAAGTTTCAACTCTCTTAGATGAGTGCACAGAACAGAGAAAAGCTTCACAGAATTCTTCTGTGTTGATTTTATTTCCAGATGATTCGTTTTTCACTATAGACCTCAATGTTCTCCAAATGTCCACTTGCAGGTTCCACAAAAAGAGTGTTTCAAAAGAGCTCAATCAAAAGAAAGGTTCAACTCTGTTAGATGAATGCACAGAACGGAGATAAGCTTCACAGAATGCTTCTGTATGGGTTTTGCTTCAAGATATTTCGTTTTTCACTATAGGCCTCAATGTTCTCCATATGTCCACTTGCAGACTCTACAAAAAGAGTATTTCAAAACAGCTCAATCAAAAGAAAGTTTCAACTCTGTTAGATGAATGCACAGAACAGAGAAAAGTTTCACAGATTGCTTCTGTGTAGTTTTTACTTCAAGATATTTCATTTTTCACTATTGGCCTCAATGGTCTCAAAATGTCCACTTGCCGATTCTACAAAAAGAGTGTTTCAAAACTGCTCAATCAAAGGGAATGTTCAAGTCTGTGAGATGAATGCACAGAATAGAAATAAGTTTCACAGAATGCTTCTTTGTATTTTTAATGGGAAGATATTTCGTTTTTCACTGTAGGCCTCAAAGTTCTCCAAATGTCCAGTTGCAGATTCTACAAAAAGAGTGTTTCAAAACAGCTCAACCAAAAGAAAGGTTCAACTCTGTTAGATGAATGCCCAGAAGAGAGAAACGTTTCACAGAATGCTTCTGTGTTGATTTTAATAGAGGATATTTCGTTTTTCACTATAGTCCTCAATGTTCTCCAAATATCCAGTGCAGATACTACAAAAAGAGTGTTTGAAAACTGCTCAATCAAAAGAAATGTTCATCTTTGTGCGATGAATGCACAGAACAGAAAGAAGTTTCTCAGAATGCTTCTTTGTAGGTTTCATGGGAAGATATTTTGTTTTTCACTGTAGGCCACAGATTTCTCCTAATGTCCACTTGCCGATTCTACAAAAAGAGTGTTTCAAAACAGCTCAATCAAAAGAAAGGTCCAACTATGTTAGATAAATGCACAGAACAGAGAAACGTTTCCAGGAATACTTCTGTGTAGTTTTTATGCGAAGATATTTCGTTTTTCATTATAGGCCTCAATGTTCTCCAAACGTCCAATTGCATATTGTACAAAGAGTGTTTCAAAACAGCTCAATCAAAATAAAGGTTCAACTCTGTTAGAAGAATGCACAGAACAGAGAAAAGTTTCACAGAATGCTTCTATGTAGTTTTTACTAGAAGATATTTTGTTTTTCAATATAGTCCTCAATGTTCTCCAAATGTCCACTTGCAGATTCTTCATAAAGAGTGTTTCAAAACTGCTCAATCAAAACTAAGTTTCAAATCTGTGGGATGAATGCACAGAATAGAAAGAAGTTTCACCGAATGCTTCCATGCAGTTGTTATTTGAAGATATTCCTTTTCTCACGGTAGGCCTCAAAGCACTCCAAATGTCGACTTGCAGATACTACAAAAACAGTGTTTCAAAACAGCTCAATCAAAGGAAATGTTCAACTCTGTTAGATGAATGCACAGAACAGATAAAAGTTTCACAGAATGCTTCTGTGTAGTTTTTTGGAAGATGTTTCCTTTTTTCACTATAGGACCCAATGATCTACAAACGTCCACTTGCAGATTCTACAGAAAGAGTGTTTCAAAACTGCTCAATGAAAAGAAAGGTTCAATTCTGTGAGATGAATACACAGAATAGAACGAAATTTCACAGAAGTATTCTGTGTAGTTTTTACTAGAAGATATCTCGTTTTTCTCCATAGTCCTCAAAGATCTCCAAATGTCCACTTGCAGATTCTACAAAAACAGTTTCAAAACTGCTCAATCAAAAGAAAGATTCTATTCTGTGACATGAATGCACAGAATAGAAAGAAGTTTCACAGAATGCTTCTGCATAGTTTTTATCTGAGGATATTTCGTTTTTCAACGTAGGCCTCAATGTTCTCCAAATGTCCACTTGCAGATTCTACAAAAAGAGTGTTTCAAAACAGATCAATCAAAAGAAAGGTTCAACACTGTTAGGTGAATGCACAGAACACAGAAAAGTTTCACAGAATGCTTCTATGTAGTTTTACTAGAGGAGATTTTGTTTTTCAATATAGTCCTCAATATTCTCCAAATGTCCACATGCAGATCCTTCAAAAAGAGTGTTTCAAAACTGCTCAATCAAAAGAAAGGTTCAATTCTGTGAGGTGAATCCACAGAATAGAAAGAAGTTTCACAGAATGCTTCTGTTTAGTTTTTATGGGAAGATGTTTCGTTTTTCACCATAGGCCTCAATGTTCTCCAAATGTCCACATGCAGATTCTACAAAAAGAGTGTTTCAAAACAGCTCAATCAAAAGAAATATTCATCTCTGTTAGATGAATGCACAGAACAGAGAAAAGTTGCACAGAATGCTTCTGTTTAGTTTTTAATTGAAGATATTTCTTTTTTCACTATAGGCCTCAATGTTCTCCAAATGTCCACTTGCATATTTTACAAAAAGAGTGTTCCAAAACAGCTCAATGAAAATAAAGGTTCAACTGTTAGATGAATGCACAGAACAGAGAAAAGTTTCACAGAATGCTTCTGTGTAGTTTCTTGGAAGATGTTTCGTTTTTCACTATAGTCCATAAAGTTCTCAAAATGTCCACTTGCAGATTCTACAAAAACAGTGTTTCAAAACTGCTCAATGAGAAGAAAGGTTCAACTCTGTGGGATGAATGCACAGAATAGAACGAAATTTCACAGAACTATTCTGTGTAGTTTTTACTTGAAGATATTTCGTTTTTCTCCATAGGCCTCAAAGCTCTCCAAATGTCCACTTGTAGATTCTGCAAAAAGAGTTTCAAAACTGCTCAATCAAAAGAAAGATTCTATTCTGTGACATGAATGCACAGAATAGAAAGAAGTTTCACACAATGCTTCTGCGTAGTTTTTATCTGAAGATATATCATTTTTCACCATAGGCCTCATTGTTCTCCAAATGTCCACTTGCAGATTCTACAAAAAGAGTGTTTCAAAACAGATCAATAAAAAGAAAGGTTCAACACTGTTAGATGAATGCACAGAACACAGAAAAGCTTCACAGAATGCTGCTGTGTAGTTTTTACTTGAAGATATTTTGTTTTTCAATATAGTCCTCAATGTTCTCCAAATGTCCACATGCAGATTCTTCAAAAAGAATGTTTCAAAACTGCTCAATCAAAAGAAAGGTTCAACTCTGTGAGATGAATGCACAGAATAGATAGAAGTTTCACAGAATGCTTCTGTTTAGTTTTTATGGGAAGATATTTCATTTTTCACCATAGGCCTCAATGTTCTCCAAATGTCCACTTGCAGATTCTACAAAAAGAGTGTTTCAAAACAGCTCAATCAAAAGAAATATTCAACTCTGTTAGGTGAATGTGCAGAACAGAGAAAAGTTTCACAGAATTCTTCTGTTTAGTTTTTAATTGAAGATATTTCTTTTTTCACTATAGGCCTCTATGTTCTCCAAATGTCCACTTGCAGATTGTACAAAAAGAGTGTTCCAAAACTGCTCAATCAAAAGAAAGGTTCTACTCTGTGAGATGAATGCACAGAATAGAAAGAAGTTTCACAAGATGCTTCTGTGTAGTTTTTATGGGAAGATATTTCGTTTTTCACGTAGACCTCAATGTTCTCCAAATATCCACTTGCATATTTTACAAAAGGAGTGTTTCAAAACAGCTCAATGAAAATAAAGGTTCAACTCTGTTAGACGAATGCACAGAACAGAGAAAAGTTTCACAGAATGCTTCTGTGTAGTTTTACTTGAAGATATTTTGTTTTTCGATATAGTCCTCAATGTTCTCCAAATGTCCTCTTGCAGATCCTTCAAAAAGAGTGTTTCAAAACTGCTCAACCAAAAGAAATATTCAACTCTGTGAGATGAATGCACAGAATACCAAGAAGTTTCACAAAATGCTTCTGTGTAGTTGTTATATGAAGATATTCCTTTTCTCACGATATGCCTCAAAGCGCTCCAAATGTCCACTTGCAGATACTACAAAAAGAGTGTTTCAAAACAGCTCAATGAAAATAAATGTTCAGCTCTTTTACATGAATGCACAGAACAGACGAAAGTTTCCCAGAATGCTTCTGTGTAGTTTTTTGGAAGATGTTTCTTTTTTCACTATAGGCCCCAATGTTCTCCAAATGTCCACTTGCAGATTCTACAAAAAGAGTGTTTCAAAACTGCTCAATGAGAAGAAAGTTTCAACTCTGTGAAATGAATGCACAGAATAGAACGAAATTTCACAGAAGTATTCTGTGTCGTTTTTACTTGAAGGTATCTCGTTTTTCTCCATAGGCCTCAAAGCTCTCCAAATGTCCACTTGCGGATTCTACAAAAAGAGTTTCAAAACTGCTTAATCAAAAGAAAGATTCTATTCTGTGACATGAATGCACAGAACAGAGAAAAGTTTCACAGAACGCTTCTGTGTAGTTTTTATTTGGAGACATATGTTTTTCAATGATAGGCCTAACAGCGCTCCAAACGTCCACTTGCAGATTCTACAAAAAGAGTGTTTCAAAACTGCTCAGTCAAAAGAAAGGTTCTACTCTGTGAGGTGAATGCACAGAATAGAAAGAAGTTTCATAGAATGCTTCTGTGTAGTTTTTATTGGAGGATATTTCGTATCTCACCGTAGGCCTCAATGTTCTCCAAATGTCCACTTGCAGATTCTACAAAAAGAGTGTTTCAAAACAGGTCAATTCGAAGAAAGGTTCAACTCTGTTAGATTAATGCACAGACTAGAGAGAAGTTTCACAAATGATTCTGTGTAGTTTTTATGGGAAGATATTACGTTTTTCACTGTAGGCCTCAATATTTTCCAAATGTCCACTTGCAGATTCTACAAAAAGAGTGTTTCAAGACAGCTCAATCAAAAGACAGGTTCAACTCTGTTAGATGAATGCACAGATCAGAAAGAAGTTTCACAGAATGCTTCTGTGTAGTTTTTATTTGGAGATATTCCTTTTTCCACGATAGGCCTCACAGCACTCAAAATGTCCACTTGCAGATTCTGCAAAAAGAGTGTTTCAAACTGCTCAGTCAAAAGAAAGGTTCTACTCTGTTAGGTGAATGCAAAGATCTGAAAGAAGTTTCACAGAATGCTTCTGTGTAGTTTTTATTTGAAGCTATTTCTTTTTCCATGATAGGCCTCAAAGAGCTCCAAATGTCCACGTGCAGATTCTACAAAAACAGTGTGTCAAAACTACTCAATCAAAAGAAACGTTCCACTCTGTGAGATGAATGCACAGAATAGATAGAAGTTTCACAGAATGCTTCTGTGTGTTTTTTATGGGAAGATATTTCGTTTTTTACCGTAAGCCTCAATGTTCTCCAAATGTCCGTTTACAGATTCTACAAGAAGAGTGTTTCTAAACTGCTCAATCAAAAGAAATTTTCAACTCTGTGAGATGAATGCACAGAATAGAAAGAAGTTTCACAGAATGCTTCTGTGTAGTTTTTATGGGAAGACATTTCGTTTTTCACCGTAGGCCTCAATGTTCTCCAAATATCCACTTGCAGATTCTTGAAACAGAGTGTTTCAAAACAGCTCAATCAAAAGAATTGTTCAACTCTGTTAGATGAATGCACAAAACAGAGAAAAGTTTCACAGAATTCTTCTGTGTACTTTTCACTTGAAGATATTTCATTTTTCACTATAGGCCTCGAAGTTCTACAAATGTCCACTTGCAGATTTTACCAAAAGTGTGTTTCAAAACTACTCAATCAAAAGAAAGGTCAAATCTGTGAGATGAATGCACAGAATAGAAATAAGTTTCACATAACGCTTCTGTGTAGTTTTTATGGGAAGATATTTCATTTTTCACTGTACTCCTCAATGTTCTCCAAAGGTACACTATCAGATTCTGCAAAAGGACTGTCTCAAAACAGCTCAATTGAACTCTGTTAGATGAATGCACGGAACAGAGAAAAGTTTCAAAGAATGCTTCTGGGTAGTTTGTATGGGAAGATAATTCGTTTTCCACTATAGAACTAAATGTTCTCCAAATGTCCATTTTCAGATGCTACAAAAAGTGTGTTTTAAAACAGCTCAACCAAAAAAAGCTTCAACTCTGTTAGATGAATGCACAGAACAGACAAAAGTTTCCCAGAATGCTTCTGTGTAGTTTTTTGGAAGATGTTTCTTTTTTCACTATAGGCCCCAATGTTCTCCAAATGTCCACTTGCAGATTCTACAAAAAGAGTGTTTCAAAACTGTAAAATCAAAAGAAAGTTTCAACTCTTAGACAAATGCACAGATCAGAAAGAAGTTTCACAGAATGCTTCTGTGTAGTTTTTATGGGAAGATACTATGTTTTTCACCATAAGCCTCAATGTTCTCCAAATGTCCACTTGCAGATTCCACAAAGAGTGTGTTTCAAAACAGCTCAATGAAAAGAAAGGTTTGACACTTAGACGAATGCACAGATCAGAAAGAAATTTCACAGAATGCTTTTGTGTAGTTTTTATGGGAGGATATTATGTTTTTCACCATAAGCCTCAATATTTTCCAAATGTCCACTTGCAGATTCCATAAAAAGAGTGTTCAAAACAGCTCAATCGAAGGAACGTTCAAGTCTGTTAGATGAATGCACAGAACAGAAAGAAGTTTCACAGAGTGCTTCTGTGTAGTTTTTTTGGGAAGATTTACGTTTCTCAATATATGCCCCAAAGTTCTCAAATGTCCACTTGCAGATTCTACAGAAGAGTGTTTCAAAACAGCTCAGTCAAAAGAAATATTCAACTCTGTTAGATGAATGCACAGAAGAGAAAAGTTTCACAGAATGCTTCTGTTTAGTTTTTATGGGAAGATATTTCGTTTTTCACTGTAGGCCTCAATTTTCTCCAAATGTCCACTTGCAGATTCTAGAAAAAGAGTGTTTCAAAACAGCTCAATCAAAGGAAAGGTTCAACTCTTTTGTATAAATGCACAAAAGAGAGAAAAGTTTCACAGAATGCTTCTGGGTAGTTTTTAATTGAAGATATTTCTTTTTTCACTACAGGCCTCAATGTTCTCCAAATGTACACTTGCAGATTCTACAAAAAGAGTGTTTCAAAACTGCTCCATCAAAAGAAAGGTTCAACTCTGTGAGATGAATGCACAGAATAGGAAGAAGTTTCACAGAATACTTCTGTGTAGTTTTTATGGGAAGACATCTCGTTTTTCACGTAGGCCTCGATGTACTGCAAGTGTCCAATTGCAGATTCTACACAAAGAGTGTTTCAAAACAGCTCAATCTAAAGAAAGGTTTAACTCTGTTATTTGAATGCACAGAATAAAGAAAAGTTTCACAGAATACTTCTGTGTACTTTTCACGGGAAGATACTACATTTTTCACCATAGGCCTCAATGTTCTCCAAATATCCACTTGCAGATTCTACAAAAAGAATGTTTCAAAACTGCACAATCAAAACGGAGGTTAAACTCTGTTAGAAGAATGCACAGATTAGAAAGAAGTTTCACAGAATGCTTCTGTGTAGTTTTTATGGGAAGATATTACGTTTTTCACCATTGGCCTCAATGTTCTCAAAATGTCCACTTGCAGATTCTACAAAAAGAGTGTTTCAAAACTCCTCTATCAACAGAAAGGTTCACCTCTGTGAGATGAATGCACAGAATAGAAAGAAGTTTCACAGAATGCTTCTGTGTTGTTTTTATGGGAAGATATTAGGTTTTTCGCAGTTGGACTCAATGTTCTCAAAATGTCCACTTGCACATTCTACAAAAAGTGTGTTTCAAAACTGCTCAATTGAAAGGAAGGTTCATGTCTGTTAGATGAATGCACACATCAGAGAGAAGTTTCACAGAATCCTTCTGTGCAGTTTTATGGGAAGATATTTCGTTTTTCACCATAGGCCTCAATGTTCTCCAAATGTCCACTTTCAGATTCTTCAAAAACAGTGTTCCAAAACTGCTCAATAAAAAGAAAAGTTCAACTCTGTGAGATGAATTCACAGAATAGAACGAAGTTTCACAAAGTATTCTGTGTAGTTTTTCTTGAAGATATTTAATTGTTCACCATAGGACTCAAAGCTCTCCAAATGTCCACTTGCGGATTCTACAAAAAGATTGTTTCAAAACTGGTTAATCAAAAGAAAATTTCTTCCCTGTGAGATGTATGCAAAGAATACAAAAAAGTTTCACAGACTGTTTCTGTGTAGTTTTTATGGGAAGATATTTCGTTATTCAACGTAGGCCTCAATTTTCTCCAAAGGTCCACTTGTAGATTCTAAAAAAAAATTGTTTCAAAACTGCCCAATCAAAAGAAAGGTTCAACTCTGTTAGATGAATCCACAGATCATAAAGAAGTATCACAGAATGCTTCTGTGTCGTTTCTATTTGGAGATACTCGTTTTTCCATGATAGGCCTCACAGAGCTCCAAATGTCCACTTGCAGATTCTACAAAAAGAGTGTTTCAAAACTGCTCAGACAAAAGAAAGGTTCTACTCTGTGAGGTGAATGCACTGATTAGAAAGAAGTTTCAGAAAATGCTTCTGTGTAGTTTTTATGAGAAAACATTTCGTTTCTCACCGTATGCCTCTATGTTCTCCAAATGTCCACTTGCAGATTCTACAGAAAGAGTGTTTCAAAACATCTCAATCAAAAGAAAGGTTCAACTCTGTTAGATGAATGCACAGATCAGAAAGAAGTTTCACAGAATGATTCTGTGTAGTTTTTATGGGAAGATATTATGTTTTTCACCGTAGGCCTCAATGTTCTCCAAATATCCAATTGCAGATTCTATAAAAAGAGTGTTTCAAAGCAGCTCAATCAAAAGAAAGGTTCAACTATGTTACATGAATGCACAGAACAGAGAAAAGTTTCACAGAATGCTTCTGTGCAGTTTTTACTTGAAGATATTTCGTTCTTCACTATAGTCGTCAATGTTCTCCAAATGTCCACTCGCACATTCTACAAAAAGAGTGTTTCAAAACTCCTCAATCAAAACAAAGGTTCATCTCTGTGAATTGAATGCACAGATCAGAAAGAAGTTTCACAGAATGCTTATGTGTAGTTTTTGTTTGAAGATATTCCTATTTCCATGATAGGCCTCAAAGCGCTCCAAATGTCCACTTCCAGATTCTACAGAAAGAGTGTTTCAAAACTGTTCAATCAAAAGAAAGGTTGTACTTTGGGAAATGAAAGCACAGAATTGAAAGAAGTTTCACAGAATGCTTCTGTGTAGTTTTTAAGGGAAGATATTTCATTTTTCACCATAGGCCTCAATGTTCTCCAAATATCCACTTGCAGATTCTACAAAAAGTGTATTTGGAAACAGCTCAATCAAAAAAAATGGTTCAACACGGTTAGATGAACGCTCAGAACAGAGAAAAGTTTCACAGAATGTTTCTGTGTAGTTTTTACTTGAAGATATTTCGTTTTTCACTTTAAGCCTCAATGTTCACCAAATGTCCACTTGCAGATTCTACAAAAAGATTGTTTCAAAACAGCTCAAACAAAAGAAATGTTCAACCCTGTTAGATGAATGCACAGACCAGAAAGAGGTTTCACAGAATGCTTCTGTGTAGTTTTAATGGCAATTTCGTTTTTCACCATAGGCCTCAATGTTCCCCAATTGTCCACTTGCAGATTATACAAAAAGTGTGTTTCAAAACAGCTTAATCAAAAGAAAGTTTCAAATCTGTTAGATGAATGCACAGATCAGAAAGAAGTTTCACGGAATGCTTCTGTGTAGTTTTTATTCGAAGATATTCCTTTTTCCACGATAGGACTCAAAGTGCTCCAAATGTCCACTTGCAGATTCTCCAAATTGAGTGTTTCAAAACTGTTCAATCAAAAGAACGGTTCTACTCTGTGAGGTGAATGCACAGAACAGAAACAAGTTTCATGGAATGCTTCTGTGTAGTTTTTATGGGAAGATATTTGTTTTTTCACTGGAGGCCTCAATGTTCTTCAAATGTGCACTTGCAGATTCTACAAAAAGAGTGTTTCAAAACTGCTCAATCAAAAGAAAGGTTCTACTCTGTTAGATTAATGAACAGATCAGAGAAAAGTTTCACAGAATGCTTTTCTGTAGTTTTTAAAGGAAGATATTACGTTTTTCACCATTGGCCTCAATGTTCTCCAGTTGTCCAACTGTAGATTCTACAAACAGAGTGTTTCAAAGCAGCTCAATCAAAAGAAAGTTTCAACTCTATTAGATGAATGCACAGATCAGAAGGAAGTTTCACAGAATGCTTCTGTGTGGTTTTTGTGGAAAGATATTTCGTTTTTCACCCTAAGCCTCTATGTTCTCCAAATGTACACTTGCAATTTCGACCAAAAGTGTGTTTCAGAATAGATCAATCAAAAGAAATGTTCAATTCGGTTAGATGAATCCGCTGATCAGAAAGAAGGTTCTCAGAATGCTTCTGTGCAGTTTTTATTTGGAGATATTCCTTTTTCCTCGATAGGCCTCAAAGCACTCAAAATGTCCACTTGCAGATTCTACAAAAAGTGTTTCAATACTGCTTAATCAAAAGAAAGGTTCTACTCTGTGAGTTGAATGCACAGAATAGAAAGAAGTTTCACAGAATTCTTCTGTGCAGTTTTTATGGGAAGATATTTGGTTTTTCATTATAGGCCTCCATGTTCTCAGAACGTCCACTTGCAGATTCTACAAAAAGAATGTTTCAAAACAGCTCAATCAAAGGAAAGTTTCAACTCTGTTAGATGAATGCACAGAACGGAGAAAAGTTTTACAGAATGCTTTTGTGTATTTGTTACATCAAGATATTTTGTTTTTCACCACAGGAATCAATGTTCTCCAAATGTCTACTTACACATTCTACAAAAAGCGTCTTTCAAAACTGCTCAATAAAAGGAAATGTTCAACTCTGTTAGATGAATGCACAGAACAGAGAAAGGTTTCACAGAATGCTTCTGTGTAGTTCTTATGGGAAGATATTTCGTTTTTCACTATAGGCCTCAATGTTCTCCAAATCTCCACTTGCAGATCCTGCAAAAAGAGTGTTTCAAAACAGCTCAATCAAAAGAAAGGTTCGACTCTGTTAGGTGTATGCATACATCAGAAAGAAGTTTCACACAATGCTTCTGTGTAGTTTTTGTTTTTAGATATTCCTTCTTCCACATAAGTCCTCAAAGCACACCAAAGGTCCACTTGCAGATTCTACAAAAAGAGCATCTCAAAACTGCTCAATGAAAAGAAAGGTTCTTTTGAGAAGTGTCTGTACATGTCCCTTACCCACTTTTTGATGGGGTTGCTTGTTTTTTTCTTGTAAATTTGTTTGAGTTCATTGTAGATTCTGGATATTAGCCCTTTGTCAGATGAGTAGGTTGCAAAAATTTTCTCCCAATTTGTTGGTTGAATGTTCACTGTGATGGTAGTTTATTTTGCTGTGCAGAATCTCGTTAGTTTAATTAGATCCCATTTGTCAATTTTGGCTTTTGTTGCCATTGCTTTTGGTGTTTTAGACATGAAGTCCTTGCCCACACCTATGTCCTGAATGGTATTGCCTAGGTTTTCTTGTAGGATTTTAATGGTTTTAGGTCTAACATGTAAGTCTCTAATCCATCTTGAATTAATTTTTGTATAAGGTGTAAGGAAGGGATCCAGGTTCAGCTTCCTACATATGGCTAGCCAGTTTTCCCAGCACCATTTATTAAATAGGGATTCCTTTCCCCATTTCTTGTTTTTGTCATGTTTGTCAAAGATCGGATAGTTGTAGATATGCACCATCATTTCTGAGGGCTCTGTTCTGTTCCATTGATCTATGTCTCTGTTATGGTACCAGTACCATGCTGTTTTGGTTACTGTAGCCTTGTAGTATAGTTTGAAGTCAGGTAGCGTGATGCCTCCAGCTTTGTTCTTTTGGCTTAGGATTGACTTGGCAATGCAGGCTCTTTTTTGGTTCCATATGAACTTGAAAGTAGTTTTTTCCAATTCTGTGAAGAACGTCATTGGCAGCTTGATGGGGATGGCATTGAATCTTTAAACTACCTTGGGCAGTATGGCCATTTTCACGATATTGATTATTCCAACCCATGAGCATGGAATGTTCTTCCATTTGTTTGTATCCTCTTTCATTTCATTGAGCAGTGGTTTGTAGTTCTCCTTGAAGAGTTCCTTCACATCCCTTGTAATTGGATTCCTAGGTATTTTATTCTCTTTGAAGCAATTGTGAATGGGAGTTCACTCATGATTTGGCACTCTGTCTGTGATTGGTGTACAAGAATGCTTGTGAGTTTTGTACATTGATTTTGTATCCTGAGACTTTGCTGAAGTTGCTAATCAGCTTAAGGAGATTTTGGGCTGAGACAATGGGGTTTTCTAGATATACAATCATGTCATCTGCAAACAGGGACAATTTGACTTCCTCTTTTCCTAATTGAATACCCTTTATTTCCTTCTCCTGCCTGATTGCTCTGGCCAGAACTTCCAGCACTATGTTGAACAGGAGCGGTGAGAGAGGACATCCCTGTCTTGTGCCAGTTTTCAGAGGGAATGCTTCCAGTTTTTGCCCATTCAGTATGATATTGGCTGTGGGTTTGTCATAGATAGCTCTTATTATTTTGTGACACTTCCAATCAATACCTAATTTATTGAGAGTTTTAGCATGAAGTGTTGTTGAATTTTGTCAAAGGCCTTTTCTGCATCTATTGAGATAATCATGTGGTTTTTGTCTATGGTTCTGTTTACATGCCGGATTACATTTATTGATTTGCATATGTTGAACCAGCCTTGCATCCCAGGGATGAAGCCCACTTGATTATGGTAGATAAGCTTTTTGATGTGCTGCTGGATTCGGTTTGCCAGTATTTTATTGAGACATTTATGCAGCCAAAAAACTCATGAAGAAATGCTCATCATCAATGGCCATCAGAGAAATGCAAATCAAAACCACAGTGAGATACCATCTCACACCAGTTGGAATGGCCATCATTAAAAAATCAGGAAACAACAGGTGCTGGAGAGGATGTGGAGAAATAGGAACACTTTTACACTGTTGGTGGGACTGTAAACTATTTCAACCATTGTGGAAGTCAGTATGGCGATTCCTCAGGGATCTAGAACTAGAAATATCATTTGACCCAGCCATCCCATTACCGGGTATATACCCAAAGGACTATAAATCATGCTGCTGTAAAGACACATGCACACGTATGTTTATTGCAGCACTATTCACAATAGCAAAGAGTTGGAACCAACCCAGATGTGCAACAATGATAGACTGGATTAAGAAAATGTGGCACATATACACCATGGAATACTATGCAGCCATAAAAAATGACGAGTTCATGTCCTCTGTAGGGACATGCATGAAACTGGAAAACATCATTCTCAGTAAACTATCGCAAGGACAAAAAACCAAACACCACATGTTCTGACTCACAGTTGGGAATTGAACAATAAGAACTCATGGACAGAGGAAGGGCAACACCACAACACCGGGGACAGTTGTGGGGTTTGGGGAGGGGGGAGAGACAGCATTAGGAGATATACCTAATGCTAAATGACGAGTTAATGGGTGCAGGAAATCAACATGGCACATGGATATATATGTAACAAACCTGCACATTGGGCACATGTACCCTAAAACCTAAAGTATAATAAAAAAAAGTGTTTCAAAACTGCTCAATCAAAAAAAGTTTCAACTCTGTTAGATGAATGCAAGGATCAGAAGGAAGGTTCACAGAATGCTACTGCGTAGTTTTTATTTGAAGATATTCCTTTTTCCACGAAAGGCCTCAAAGCGATCCAAATGTCCACTTGCAGATTCTACAAAAAGAGTGTTTCAAAACTGTTCAATCAAAAGTAAGGTTCTACTCTGTCAGATGAATGCACAGATCAGAAAGCAGTTTCACAGAATGCTTCCATGTAGTTTTCATGGGAAGATATTTCTTTTTTCACCATAGGCCTCATTGCTCTAGAAATGTCCAATTGCAGATTCTATGAAAAGAGTGTTTCAAAACTGCTCAGTCAAAAGAAAGTTTCTACT
This sequence comes from Nomascus leucogenys, assembly GCF_006542625.1. Classification (NCBI taxonomy): domain Eukaryota; kingdom Metazoa; phylum Chordata; class Mammalia; order Primates; family Hylobatidae; genus Nomascus; species Nomascus leucogenys. The sequence goes on from NW_022096892.1 coordinate 245,971, forward strand.
CTGTGAGATGAATGAACACAATAGAAAGAAGTTTCACAGAATGCTTATGTGTAGTTTTTAAGGGAAGATATTTCGCTTTTCACCATAGGCCTTAATTTTCTCCAAATATCCACTTGCAGATTCTACAAAAAGAGTGTTTAAAAACAGCTCAAACAAAAGAAAGGTTCAACTCAGTGAGATGAATGCACAGATCAGAAAGAAGTTTCACAGAATGCTTTTGTGTAGTTTTTATTTGAAGATACAACTTTTTCCAGGATAGGCCTCAAAGCGCTCCAAATGTCCACTTGCAGATTCTACAAAAAGAGTGTTTCAAAACTGCTCTGTCAAAAGAAAGGTTCTACTCCATGAGATGAATGAACACAATAGAAAGAAATTTCACAGAATGCTTCTGTGTAGTTTTTATGGGAAGATATTTCATTTTTCACCGTAGACCTCAATGTTCTCCAAATGTCCACTTGCAGATTCCACAGAAAGAGTGTTTCAAAACAAATCAATCAAAAGAAAGGTTCAACACTGTTAGATGAATGCACAGATCAGAAAGAAGTTTCACAGAGTGCTTCTGTGTAGTTTTTATTTGAAGATAATCCTTTTTCATCGATAGGCCTCAAAGCGCTCCAAATGTCCACTTGCAGATTCTACAAAAATAGTGTTTCTAAACTGCTCAATAATAAGAAATTTTCTACTCTGTGGGATGAATGCACAGAATAGAAGGAAGTTTCACACAATGCTTCTGTGTAGTTTTTATTGGAAGGTATTTCGTTTTTCACCGTAGGCCTCAATATTGTCAATATGTCCACTTGCAGATTCTACAAAAAGAGTGTTTCAAAAGAGCTCAACCAAAAGAAAGGTTCAGGCCAGGCGTGGTGGCTCACGCTTGCAATCCCAGCACTTTAGGAGGCTGAGGCAGGTGGATCACAATGTCAGGAGATCGAGACCATGGTGAAACCCTGTCTCTACTAAAAATACAAAAAAAAAATTAGCCGGGCGTGTTGGCAGGCGCCTGTAGTCCAGGCTACTCGGAGAGGCTGAGGCAGGAGAATGACGTGAACCTGGAAGGCGGAGCTTGCAGTGAGCCGAGATCGTGCCACTGCACTCCAGCCTGGGTGACAGAGCGAGACTCCGTCTCAAAAAAAAAAAAAAAGAAAGTTTCAACTCTTAGATGAATGCACAGATCAGAAAGAAGTTTCACAGAATGCTTCTGTGTAGGTTTTATGGGAAGATATTACGTTTTTCACCATAGGCCTCTATGTTTTCCAAATGTCCACTTGCAGATTCCACAAAAAGAGTGTTTCAAAACAGCTCAAGCAAAGGAAGGTTCAACTCTGTTAGATGAATAAACAGATCAGAAAGACGTATCAGAGAATGCTTCTGTGTAGTTTTTTTGGGAAGATATTTCGTTTTTCACCATAGGCCTCAATATTCTTCAAATGTCCACTTGCAGGTTCTACAAGAAGAGTGTTTGAAAACAGCTCTGTCAACAGAAATGTTCAACTCTGTTAGATGAATGCACAGAACAGAGAAAAGTTTCACAGAATGCTTCTGTGTAGTTTTTATGGGAAGATATTACGTTTCTCACCTTAGGCCTCAATATTCTCCAAACGTCCACTTGCAGATTCTACAAAAAGATTGTTTCAAAACAGCTCAATCAAAAGAAAGTTCAACTCTGTTAGATGAATGCACAGAACAGAGAAAAGTTTCACAGAATGCTTCTGTGTAGTTTTTAATTGAAGATATTTCTTTTCTCACTATAGTCCTCAAAGCGCTCCAAATGTCCACTTGCAGATTCTACAAAAAGAGTGTTTCAAAACAGCTCAATCAAAAGAAATATTCAACTCTGTTAGATGAATGCACAGAACAGTGAAAAGTTTCACAGAATGCTTCTCTGTAGTTTTTATGGGAAGATATTACGTTTTTCACCGTTGGCCTCACTGTTCTCCAAATGTCCACTTACAGATTCTACAAAAAGAGTGCCTCAAAAGAGCTCAATCAAAATAAAGGTTGAATTCTGTTAGATGAATGCACAGATCAGAAAGAAGTTTCACAGAATGCCTCTATGTCATTTTTATTTGAAGATATTCCTTTTCCACGATAGGCCTCAAAGCGCTCCAAATGTCCCCTTGCAGATTCTACAAAAAGAGTGTTACAAAACTGCTCAATCAAAAGAAAGGTTATACTCTGTGAGATGAATGCACAGAATATAATGAAGTTTCACAGAATTTCTGAGTGTAGTGTTTATGGGAAGATATTTCGTTTTTCAACGTAGGCCTCAATATTCTCCAAATGTCCACTTGCACATTCTACAAAAAGAGTGTTTCAAAACAGCTCAATCAAAAGAAAGATTCAACTCTGTTAGAAGAATGCACAGAACAAAGTTTCACAGAATGCTTCTATGTAGTTTTCACTTGAAGATATTTCATTTTTCAATATAGTCCTCAATGTTCTCCAAATGTCCACTTGCAGATCATTTAAAAAGAGTGTTGCAAAACTGCTCAATCAAAAGAAAGGTTCAACTCTGGCAGATGAATGCACAGAATAGAAAGAAATTTCACAGAATGCTTCTGTGTAGTTTTTTTGGGAAGATATTTCGTTTTTCACCGTAGGCCTCAATGTTCTCTAATTTCCACTTGCAGATTCTACAAAAAGTGTTTCAAAACAGCTCAATCAAAAGAAAGTTTCAACTCTGTTAGATGAATGCACAGATCAGAAAGAAGTTTCACAGAATGCTTCTGTGTAGTTTCTGTTTGAAGATATTCCTATTTCCACGATAGGCCTCAAAGCACTCCAAATGTCCACTTGCAGATTCTACAAAAAGTGTTTCAAAACTGCTCAATCAAAAGAAAAGTTCTACTCTGTGAGATGAATGCACAGAATAGAAAGAAGTTTCACAGAATACTTCTGTGTAGTTTTTATGGGATGATATTTCGTTTTTCACCGCAGGCTGCAATGTTCTCCAAATAGTCGTCTTGCAGATTCTTCAAAAAGAGTGTTTCAAAACAGCTCAATCAAAAGAAAGGTTCAACTCTTTTAGACGAATGCACAGATCAGAAAGAAGTTTCACAGAATGCTTCTGTGTGGTTTTGTTTGAAGATAGTCCTATTTCCATGATAGACCTCAAAGCACTCCAAATGTCCACTTGCAGATTCTACAAAAAGAGTGTTTCAAAACTGCTCAATCCAAAGAAAGTTTCTACTCTTTGAGATGAATGCACAGTGTGGAAAGAAGTTTCAGAGAGTACATCTGTGTAATTTTTATGGGAAGATATTTCGTTTTTAACAATAGGCCTCAATGTTCTCCAAATGTCCGCTTGCAGATTATACAAAAAGTGTGTTTCAAAACAGTTCAATCAAAAGAAAAGTTCAACTCTCTTAGATGAATGCACAGAACAAAGTTTCACAGAATGCTTCTGTGTTGTTTTTACTTGAAGATTTGTCGTTTTTCAATATAGGCCTCAATGTTCTCCAAATTTCCACTTGCAGATTCTGCAAAAAGAGCATTTCAAAACTGCTCAATCAAAAGAAAGGTTCAACTCTGTGAGATGAATGCACGGAATGGAAATAAGTTTCACAGAATGCTTCTGTGTAGTTTTTATGGGAAGATATTTCCTTTTTTCACCGTAGGCCTCAATATTCTCCAAATGTCCACTTTCAGATTCTACAAAAAGAGTGTTTCAAAACAGCTCATTCAAAAGAAATGTTCACCTCTGTTGGATGAATGCATAGAACAGAGAAAAGTTTCACAGAATGCTTCTGTGTAGTTTTTACTAGAAGATATTTCGTTTTTCACTATAGGCCTCAATATTCTCCAAATGTCCACTTGCACATTCTACAAAAAGAGTGTTTCAGAACTGGGCAATGAAAAGAAAGGTTCAACTTTGTGAGATGAATGCACAGAATGGTAAGAAGTTTTACAGAATGCTTCTGTGTAGTTTTTATTGGAAGATATTTCATTTTTCACCATATGCCTCAATATTCTCCAAATGTCTACTTGCAGATTCTACAAAAAGAGTGTTTCAAAACAGCTCTATCAAAAGAAAGGTTCAACTCTGTTAGATGAATGAATAGAACAGAGAAAAGTTTCGCAGAATGCTTCTGTGTAGCTTTTCCTTTAAGATATTTCATTTTTCACTATAGGCCTCAATTTTCTCCAAATGTCCATTTGTAGATTCCACAAAAATAGTGTTTCAAAACTGTCCAATCAAAAGAAAGGTTCAACCTTGTGAGATGAATGTGCAGAATAGAAAGAAGTTTCACAGAATGCTTCTGTGTAGTTTTTATGGGAAGATATTTCATTTTTCACCATAGGCCTGAATGTTCTCCAAATGTCCACTTGCAGATTGCACAAAAAGAGTGTTTCAAAACAGCTCAATCAGAAGAAACGTTGAACTCTGTTAGATGAATTCACAGAACAGAGAAAAGTTTCACAGGATGCTTCTGTGTAGTTTTTATGGGAAGATATTACGTTTTTCACCGTAGGCCTCAATGTTCTCCAAATGTCCACTTGCAGATTCTACAAAAAGGGTGTTTCAAAGCAACTCAATCAAAAGAAAGTTTCAACTCTGTTAGACGAATGCACATATCAGAAAGAAGTTCCACAGAATGCTTCTGTGTAGTTTCTATTTAGAGATATTCCTTTTTCCACGATAGGCCTCAAAGCTCTCCATTTGTCCACTTGCAGGTTCTACAAAAAGAGTTTTTCAGAACTGCTCAATCAAAAGAAAGGTTCTACTCTGTGAGATGAATGCACAGAATAGAAAGTAGTTTTGCAAAATGCTTTTGTGTACTTTTTATGGGAAGATATTTCTTTTTTCACCATATGCCTCAATATTCTCCCAATGTCCACTTGCACATTCTACTAAAAGAGTGTTTCAAAACAGCTCAATCAAAAGAAAGTTTCAACTCTGTTAGATGAATGCACAGAACAGAGAAAATTTTCACAGTTTTGCAGAATGCTTCTGTGTAGTTTTTATGTGAAGATATTTTCTTTTTCACCATAGGCCTCAAAGCACTCCACATGTCCACTTACAGATTCTTGAAACAGAGTGTTTTAGAACTGCTCAATCAAAAGAAAGTTTCAATGCTGTGAGATGAATGCACAGATCAGAAAGTTGTCACTCAGTATGGTTCTGTCTAGTTTTGTGTGAAGATATTTCCTTTTCCAGCACTGGACAAAATCTTATATAATATCCACTTGCAGATTCTACAAATACAGTGTTTCAAATCTGCTCAATGAAAGGATGCTTCACCTCTGTGCGATGAATGCACACCTCACTATCAAATTTCGCAGAATGCTTCTGTGTCGTTTTTATGTCAGGATATTTCCTTTTTTACCATCGGCCTCAAAACACGCCAAATGTCCACTTGCAGATTCTTCAAACAGAGTGTTTCAAACCTGCTCTATCAAAAGAAAATTAACTCTGTGAGTTGAATGCAGACATCTGTAAGTAGTTGCTCAGAATGCTTCTGTCTGGTTTTTATATGAAGATATTTCCTTTTCTCACTTTGGACGAAATGATCTTAAATATCGAAATGCAGATTCAACAAAAAGACTTTTTCAAATCTGCTCAACCAAAAGAAAGCTTCAACTCTGTGAGATGAATTCTCACATCACAAAGAAATTTTGCAGAATGCTTCTGTGTAGTTTTTATATGAAGATACTTCCTTTTCCACCTTAGGCCTCAAAGCACTCCAAATGTCCACTTGCCGATCCTTCAAACAGAGTGTTTGAAAACTGCTCAATCAAAAGAAAGTTTCAACTCTGTGAGATGAATGCACACATAGAAAAGAAGTTGCTAAGAATGCTTCTGTCTAGTTTTAATGTGAAGATATTTCCTTTTCCCGCATTGGACGAAATGATCTCAAATATCCACATGCAGATTCAACAAAAAGACTGTTTCAAATCTGCTCAACCAAAAGAAAGCTTCAACTCTGTGAGATGAATGCACACATCACAAAGAAATTTCGCAGAATGCTTCTGTGTAGTTTTTATGTGAAGTTATTTCCTTTTTCACCTTATTTCTCAAAGCACTCCAAATATCCACTTGCAGATTCTTCAAACACAGTTTTTCAAAACTGCTCAATCAATAGAAAAGTTCAACTTTGTGAGTTGAATGCAGATATCACGAAGAAATTGCTCAGAATTCTTCTGTCTTGTTTTTATGTGAAGTTACTTCTTTTTCCCCCATTGGACGAAATGATCTTAAATATCCACTTGTAGATTCTACAAAAGTCTGTTTCAAATCTGCTCAAGGAAAAGAAATCTTCAACTCTGTGAGATGAAAGCGCGCATTGCAAAGAAATTTCGCAGAATGCTTCTGTGTAGTTTTTATGTGAACATATTTCCTTTTTCACCATAGGCCTCAAAGCACTCCAAATGTCCACGTGCAGATTCTTCAAACAGAGTGTTTTGAAACTGCTCAAGCAAAAGAAAGGCTCAACTCTCTGTGTTGAGTTCACGGATCAGAAAGAAGTTGCTCAGAATGCTTCTGTCTAGTTTTTACGTGAAGATAGTTCCTTTTCCCGCATTGGAAGAAATAATCTCAAATATCCACTTGCAGATTCTACAGAAATACTGTTTCAAATCTGCTCAATCAAAAGAAAGCTTCAGCTCTGTGAGATGAATGCACACATCCCAAAGAATTTCACAGAATGCTTCTATGTAGTTTTTATGTGACGATATCTCCATTTTCACCATAGGTATCAAAGCACTCCAAATATCAACTTGCAAATTCTTCAGAGTGTTTCAAAACTCCTCAATCAAAAGAAAAGTTCAACTCTGTGATTTGAATGCACACATCACTAAGAAGTTGCTCAGAATCCTTCTGTCTCGTTTTTATGTGAATGTATTTCCTTTTCCCACACTGGATGAAAAGATCTCAAGTATCCACTTTGAGGTTCTACAAAAAGACTATTTCAAATCTGCTCAACCAAAGGAAAGCTTCAACTCTGTGAGATGAATGCACACATCAGAAAGACCCAGGCTGGAGTACAGTGTCACAATCTTAGCCTGCATTTCACTTCACCATTCCATTCCATTCCATTTCATTGCATTCCATTCCACTCCACTCCACTCCACCCCAATCAACTGCACTCCTTTCCATTCCATCCCATTCTATTCCCTTCCATTCCAGTCCACTTCACTCCATTCCACTCCACTGCACTCCATTCCATTCCTCTCCAACCCATTCGATTTGTCTCCATTCCATTCCACTCCACTGCATTCCACTTAACTCCACTCCACGCCATTCCACTCCATTGCATTATGTTCCATTCCATTCCACTCCATTCCTTTCCGTTATATTCTTTTGACAGGATTGCTGTCACCCATGCTGGAGTGCACTGTCACAATCACAGCTCACATTTCATTTCACCATTCCATTCCATTGCACCATTCCATTCCATTGCACTCCAATCCATTGCATAACATTCTATTCCTTTCCACTGCACTCCACTCCACTGCACTCCACTCCACTTCACTCCACTCCACTCCATTCCATTCCACTCCATTACACTCCACTCCATTCCACTCCACTCCACTCACCTCCACTCCACTCCTTTCAATACCATTCCATTTATTACACTCAGTTCCACTGCACTCCACTCAACAACACTACACTACACTACACTCCAATCCATTCCATTCCATTCCATTCCTTTCTTTCGAAAGGATCTCTCTCTGTCACCCAGGCTGCAGTGCAGTGGCACAATCTCAGCTCACGTTTCCTTTCACCATTGCAGGCCATTCCACTCCATTCCATTGAATTCCGTTCCATTCCATTCCATTCCATTGAACTCCACTCCACTCCACTATGCTCCATTCCAATCCTCTCCATTCCACTGCATTCCACTCAATTCCATTCCAACCCTTTCCATTCCACTCCACTCCACTCAACTCCACTCATCTCCATTCCACTCTACTCCATTCCAATCCAGTCCACTCCACTCCACTCAACTCCACTAAACTCCACTCATCTCCATTCCACTCCACTCCATTCCAATCCAGTCCACTCCACTCCACTCCACTCCACTCAACTCCACTCATCTCCATTCCACTCCACGTCTCTCCACTCCACTCCATTCCTGTCCACTCCACTCCATTCCATTCCATCCCATTCCATCCCACTCCACCACACTCCGCTCCACTCTACTCCAATCCATTCCATTCCATTCCTTTCTAGTACACTCCACTCTAATCCACTCCTCTCAACTCCATTCCACTCCACTCCACTCCATGCAATTCCACTAAACTCCATTCCACTCTACTCCACTCTCCTGTGTTCCATTCCATTCAATTCCATTCCATTACACTGCATTCCACTCCACGCCACTCCACTCCACTCCATTCAATTCCACTCCACTCCACTCCACTCTACACCACTCCATTCCACTCCACTCCACTCCACTCCATTCCATTCCACTGCATCCCATTCCATTCCTTTCTTTCAAAAGAATCTCACTACTTCACTGATGCTGGAGTGCACTCACCAGCTCAATCTCAGATCACATTTCATTTCACAATTTCATTCCATTCCAATCAAATCCATTGCATTCCATTCCATTCCACTTCACTACACTCAAGTCCACTCCATTCCATTCCATTCCACTGCATTCCACTCCACTCCAATCTCCTCCACTCCACTCCATTGCATTCCATTCCATTTATAACACTACATTCCATTGTACTCTACTCCACTCCACTCCTCTACACTCCACTGCATTCCATTCCATTGCTTTGTTTCTACAGGATCTCATGCTGTCAGCCAGGCTGGAGTGTAGTGGCACTATTTCAGCTCACATTTCATTTCATCAATGCATTCCATTCCATTCAGTTCCATTCCATTCCATTCCATTCCATCCAATTCCCTTCCATTCAACTCCACTCCACTATGCTCCACTCCACTCCATTCCAGTCCTCTCCATTCCTCTCCACTCCATTCCAACCCATTGCACTCCACTCCACTCTGGTCCACTCCCTTCCATTCCATTCCATTGAATTCCCCTGCCGTGCACTCCACACCACTCAACGTGAATCCACTTAACTCCAGTCCACTCCATTCCATTCCACTCCAGTCCACCCCACTCCACTCTAATCTACTGCACTCCACTTAACTCCATTCCACTCCACTCCAATCCATTCCATTCCATTCCATTCCACTCCATTCCACTCCACACCACTCCACTCCTCTCCACTACACTACACTCCATTCCCCTCCACTCCACTCCATTCCGTTCTAACCCATTCCATTCTACTCCACTCCACTCCACTACATTCCGTTACATTCCATTCCCCTCCAGTTCACTCCACTCCACTCAACTCCGTTTCATTCCACTCCATTCCACTCTACTCCCCTTGAGTGCATTCCACTCCACTCCATTCCACTCCACTCCACTCTGTTCCATTCCATTCAATTCCAATACACTGCATTCCACTCCATGCCACTCCATTCCACTCCATTCCACTCCACTCTTCACCACTCCATTCCACTCCCCTCCTCTCCACTCCAGTCCATTCCATTCCATTCCACTCCATTCCACCACACTTCAATCCACCCTTCTCCACTCCACTCCACTCCACTCCAATCCATTCCATTCCATCCCATTGCATTTCACTCCATTCCACTCCACTCTTCACCACTCCATTCCACTCCACTCTTCACCACTCCATTCCACTCCCGTCCTCTCCACTCCACTCCATTCCATTCCATTCCATTCCACTGCATTCCACCACACTTCACTCCACCATTCTCCACTCCACTCCACTCCAATCCATTCCATTCCATCCCATTGCATTTGACTCCATTCCACTCCACTCTAATTCACTACACTACACAACACTCCGCTCCACTCCATGCCTTTCCATCCTATTCCATTCAACTCCATTCCATTTCACTCTACTCCACTCAAGTCCACTGCACTCCACTCCACCCAACTCCACTCCATTCTCTTCCATTCCATTCCATTCCACTTCACTGAATTCCACTCCATTTTTTTCAACAGGATCTCACTCTGTCACTCTGTGTGACGTGCAGTGGCACATTCTCTGGTCACATTTCATGTCACATTTCCATTCCATTCCATTTCATTCCATTCTTTCCACTCCACTCCACTCCAATCCACTCTGCTCCACTCCACTCCACCCCATTCCTTTCCATTCCATCCCATTCCATTCCACTCCACTCCACTACACTACAATCCACTTCACTCCTTTCAATTACATTCCTTTTGTCTCCATTCCATTCCATTCCTTTCTTTCGATGGTATCTCACTCAGTCACCCAGGCTGGATTGCAGTGGCAGAATCTCAGCTCACATTTCATTTCACCATTCCATTCCATTCCATTCCCTTTGACTCCACTCCACTGCCCTCCACTCCATTCCATTACATTCGACTCCACTCCACTCCTCTCCGTTCCACTCCATTCCATTCTATCCCATTCCATTCCACTCCATTGTACTCCACTCCACTCCACTCCTTTCTATTCTGCTCCATCCCATTCGATTCCACTCTATTCCAATCCAATCCACTCCACTCCATTCCATTCCCTTCCATTCTACTCCATTCCACTGCATTCCTTTCCATTCCCTTCTTTCAACAGCATCTCACTTTGTGACCCAGGCTGGAGTGCACTGGTACAATCACAGCTCACACGTCATTACACTGTTCGATTCCACTCCACTCCACTTGTCTCCATTCCATTCCTTTCCACTCCATTCCACTCCACTCCACACCACTCCACTCCAGTCCACCCCTTTCCATCACATTCTTTTCAACTCCGTTCCACTTTACTCCTCCAACTCCACTCCATTCTTTTCTATTCCATTCTATTGAATTCCATTACATTCCAATCCTCTCTACTCCACTCCATTGCATTCCTTTCCATTCCATTTCACTCCATTCCACTCCATTCCACTTCACTCCACTCCACTGCAATCCACTCCACTCCATTCCATTGCATTCCTTTCCATTCCGTTCCACTCCATTCCACTCCACTCCACTCCACTCCACTCCACTCCACTCCACTCCACTGCAATCCACTCCACTCCATTCCATTCCATCCAATTCCATTCCATTCCATTCCACTCCACTGCTCTACCCTCAACTCTATTCCATTCCATCCCATTCCATCCCACTCCATTCCACTCCACTCCCCTCCACTCCACCCCACTCCATTCCACTCCACTCCACTCCACTCCACTGCACTCCACTCCAGTCCCCACTACTGCACTCCATTCCATACCATTCTATTCCATTCCATTCCCTCTAACCCATTAAATTCTTACTGGTGACAGGATCTCACTCTGTCACCCAGGCTGGAGTGCAGTGCCACAATTTCAGCTCCCATTTCTTTTCACCATTCCATTTCATTTTATTCCATTCCATTCCATTCCAATCCACTCCCATTCCATTCCATTCCATTACACTCTATTCCATTCCATTCCATTTCGCTCTATTCCACTCCACTCCACTCCACACCAATCTACTCCAGTCCACTCCATCCCATTCCATCCCATTCTATTCCACTCAATTCCATGCCAATCCACTCCACCCCATTGCATTCCATTGCATCACAATCCATTACACTCCATACCACTCCACTCCACTCCACTCCAATCCATTCCTTTCCATTCCTATCCATTCCATTCCATTCCTCTCTTTTGACCGCATATCACTCTGCCACCCAGGCTGGAGTACAATGGCATGATCTCAGTTCACATTTCATTTCACCATTCCATTCCATTGCATTCCACTCCACTCCACTCCGCTCCACACTGCTGCATTCTATTCCACTCCATTCCACTGCATTCCACTCCACTCCACTCCACTCATATCCTCTCCACTCCATCCCTTTAAATTCCACTCCATTCTACTCCCCTCGACTCCACTCCCTTCCATTCCACTCAATCACATTCAATTCCACTCCATTCCACTCCAATCCACTCCACTCCACTCCATTCAATTCCATTCCATTCCGTTCCATTCCATTCCATTCCATTCCATTCCATTCCACTCCATTTTTTCCATTCTTTTCTTTTGATAGGATCTCACTCTGTCACACAGGCTGGAGTGCACTGGCACAATCTCAGCTCAAATTTCATTTCACCGTTCCATTCCACTCCACTCCAGTCCACTTCTCTCCTCTCCATTCCATTCCATTCCACTACACTCCACACCTCTCAACTCCACTCCATCGCATTCCATCCCATTCCTTTCCACTCCATTCCACTCCACTCCGCTCCATTCCATTCCATTTCACTCCACTCCACAGCACTCCACTCCACTCCATCCCATTCCATTCCATTCCTTTCCACTCCATTCCACTCCACTCCTCTCAACTCCACCCCACTATATTCTATTCCATTCCATGGCATTCCATTCCACTACATTACACTCCATTCCTTTCCGTCGACAGGTTCTCACTCTGTCACCCTGGCTGGAGTGCACTGGCAGAATCTCTGCTCACATTTCATTTCACCCTTCCATTCTATTGCTTTCCATTCCATTCCACATCCATTCCAATCCATTCCACTCCACTCCACTCCTCTCCACTCCATTACATTCCAAGAGATTCCGTTCCACTCCTTTCCACTCCACTCCCCTCCACTCCAATGAACTCCACTCAACTCTACTCCAATCCATTCGATTCCATCCCATTTCATCCCACTCCACTCCACTCCAATCCATTCCATTTCATAGTATTTCATGCCACTCCACTCCTCTCCACTCCACTCCATTCCATTCCACTCCACTCCACTCCAGTCCACTCCATCCTAATCCATCCCATTCCACTCCACTCCATTGCACTCCAATCCACTCCACTCCACTCCACTCCATTGCATTCCATTACATTGCAATCCATTCCACTCCATTCCACTCCACTGCACTCCTCACCACTCCACTGCATTTCATTCCATTCCATTCCACGTGATTCCATTCCAGTCCTTTCTTTCAACAAGGCCTCACTCTGTTACCCAGGCAGGACTGCAGTGGCACAATAATAGCTCACATTTCATTTCACCATTCAATTCCATTCCATTCCATTCCATTCCATTCCATTCCATTCCATTCCATTCCATTCCATTCCATTCCATTCCACTCCACTCCACTCCATTCGAATCTACTCCAGTTTATTCCATTCCATCCCATTCCATTCCTTTCCATTCCAATCCACTCCACTCTACTCCATACAACTCCACTGCTTTCCATTCCTCTCCAATGCATTCGATTACACTCCATTCCACCCCGCTCCACTACACTTCATTTCAATCCTCTCCACTTCATTCCCCTCTACTCCACTCTACTCTATTACATTCCATTCCATTTATTACACTCCATTCCACTGCAATCCACTCTACTCCACTCCTCTCCAATCCACTCTATTCCATTCCATTCCTTTCTTTTGAAAGGATCTGACTCTGTCACTCAGAGTGGAGTGCAGTGGCACAATCTAAGCTCACATTTCATTTCACAATTTCATTCCATTCCTTTCCATTACATTCAACTCCACTCCACTCCACTCCACTCCATTCCAGTCCAATCCATTCCACTCCACTCCACTGCCTTCCATTCAAGCTGATTTTATTCCACTCTACTCCACTCAATTCCAGTCCATACCATTCCAATCCCCTCCACTCCATTCCATTCCATCCCATTTTATTCCACCCGACTCCACTCAACTCTACTCCATTCCATTCCATTCCACTCCAATCCACTCCATTCCACTCCACTGAAATCCATTCCACTCCAGTCCATTTCACTCCTGCCCATTGCATTCCAATTCACTCCACTATACTCACCTCCATTCCACTCCACTCCACTACACTTCATTCCAATACATACCTTTACACTCTATTCCACTGCACACCACTCGACTCCACTCACCTCCATTCCACTGCACTCCACTCCATTCCATTCCATCCCATCCCATTCCAGTCAACTACAGTCTACTCCACTCCACTCAATTCCACTGCACTCCACTCCATTCCATTCCACTCCCGTCCACCCCACTGCACTCCAATCCACTCAACTCAACTCCATTCCACTCTACTCCACTCCGTTCCCCTCCATTCCATTCCATTACATTACATTCCACTCCACACATCTCCACTACACTTCATTCCACTCCACTTCACTTCATTCCACTCCACTCCACTCTACACTACTCCATTCCACTTCACTCCGCTCCATTCCATTCTGTTACATTCCATTACACTCGATTCCATTCCACGCAACTCCACTCCACTCCACTTCATTCCACTCTACTCTACTCCATTCCACTCCACTCCACTCTACACTACTCCGTTCCACTGCACTCCATTCCACTCCACTCCACTCCTCTCCACTCCATTCAATTCCTTTCCATTCCATTCCATTCGACTACATTTGACCACTCTCCACTCCACTCCATTCCACTCAACTCTGCTACTCTGCCCTCCACTCCATTTTGTTCCATTCCATTCCATTCATGTTCAATCCACTCCAGTCCACGCAATGCCACTCCACTCCACTCTTTTCCATTGAACTCTATTCCATTATGATATAACCCATTCCATTTGACTCCACTCTCCTCCACTCCACTCCACTGCCATCCATTCCATTCCATTCCATTACACTGCATTCCCATCCACTCCACTACACTCCATTCCACTCTACTACATTCCATTCCATTCCACTCCACGCCACTCCACACCCCTCCATTCCACTCCACTCAATTCCACACCACTCCATTCCACTCCATTCCATTCCATTCCATTCCATACCACACCATTCCATTCCATTTGATTCCATTGCACTCTATTCCACTTCACTACACTCCACTCGATTCCTTTCCACCCAATTCAACTCGAATACATTCCACTCCGCTTTATTCTATTCCACTCCACTCCACTCCATTGCACTCCATTCCATTCCATTCCATTCCATTCCATTCCATTCCATTCCATTCCATTCCATTCCATTCCATTCCATTCCATTCCATTCCATTCCATTCCATTCCATTCCCTTGCATTCCATTCCATTCCATTCCATCCCATCCCTTTGCATTCCAGTCCATTCAACTCCACTCCACTTCAATCCATCAGATTCCATTCCATACCATTCCATTCCATTCTATTCCATTCCAGATGATTCCATTCCATGCCAATGCATTCCATTCCATTCCATTCCACTTCATGCCACTCCATTCCATTCCATTCCACACCACTCCATTCCATTCCATCTGATTCCATTGCACTCCATTCCACTTCACTCAACTCCACTCCACTTGATTCCTTTCCATCTAATTCAATTTGAATCCATTCCACTCCACTCCACTCTATAACACTCAACCCCACTCCTTTGCACTCCATTCCATTCCTTTCCATTCCATTACATTATATTCCATCCCATTGCATTCCAGTTCATTCCACTGCACTCCACTACATTCCATTCCATTCCATTCCATTCCACACCATTGCATTCCACTCCACTCCACTCCACTCCACTCCATTCAACTTCACTAAATTCCATTCCATTCCATACCATTTCCCTCCATTCCATTCCATTCCATTCCATCCCATTGCATTCCAGTCCTTCCCACTCCACTCCACTCTACTCCACTCCACTACACTCCATTCCATTCCATCCCATTCCATTCCACTCCATGCCACAACACTCCACTCACCTCCCCTACACTCCAATACATAACATTCCATTCCATTACACTCCATTCCAATCCACTCCACTGACACCACTACACTCATCTCCACTCCACTCCAATGCACTCCATTCCATTCCATTCCATACCATTTCCCTCCATTCCATTCCATACCATTCCAATCCATTCCATTCCACTCCATTCGATTCCATTCCATAACATTCCATTCCACTCCATTCCACACCACTCCACTCACCTCCCCTACATTCCACTACAAATCATTCCATTCCATTCCATTCCATTCCCCTCAATTGCACTCCACTTCTCTGACCCCACTACCCACATCTCCACTCCATTCCAATTCACTCCATTCCATTCCATTCCATACCATTTCCCTCCATTCCATTGCATTCCATTCCATTCCATTCCATTCCACACCATTCGAATTGCCTCCATTCCATTCCACACCAATCCACACCTTTCCATTCCATCCCATCACATTCCATTCCACTCCATTCCCCACCACTCCACTCACCTCTCTTACACTCCACTACATAACATTCCGTTCCAACCCATTCCATTACACTCCATTCCACATCACTCCACTCACCCCAGTACACTCATCTCCACTGCACTCCAATTCACTGCATTCCATTCCGTTCCATACCATTTCCTTCCATCACATTCCATTCCATTCCAATCCACTCCAATCCACTCCATTCCATTCCACTCCACTCCACTCCTCTCGGCTCCACTCCACTCCATTCCGTTCCGTTCCATTCCGTTCCATTCTGTTCCATTCCATTCCATTCCATTCCACACCGCTCCATTCCATTCCATCCGAATTCATTGCACTCCATTCCACCTCACTCCACTCCACACCACTCGAGTCCGTTCCATCCAATTCACCTCGAATCCATTCCATACACTCCACTCCATTGCACTTCACTCCAGTCCATTCCACTCCATTCCATTCCCTTTCATTCAATTCCATTCCATTCCATTCCATTCCATCCCATTGCATTCCTGTCCATTCGTATCCACTCCACTCCATTCCATTCCATTTCATTGCATTCCAGTCCGTTCCATTCCATCCCATTGCATGCCAGTCCATTCCACTCCACTCCACTCCATTCCATTCCATCCCATCCCATCCCATTCTTCTCCAATCCACACCACTCAACTCACCTCCCCTACACTCCACTACATAACGTTCCATTCCATCCCATTCCATTACAGTCCATTCCACTCCACTCCACTGATCCCACTACACTCATCTCCACACCATTCCATTTCGTTACGTACCAATTCCCTGTATTCCAATCCGTTCAATTCCATTCCATTCCATTCCATTGCCTTCCATTCCATTCCATTCCATTCCACTCCCTTCCATTCGACTCCACTCCACTCCACTCCACTCCACTCCACTCCACTCCACTCCACTCCACTCCATCCATCCACTCCATTCCATTCCATTCCATTCCATTCCATTCCATTCCATTCCATTCCATTCCATTCCGTTCCACACCAGTCCATTTCATTCCATCTGGTTCCATTGCACTCCATTTCACTTCACTCCACTCCACTCCACTCGATTCCATTCCATCCAATTCATTTTGAATTCATTTCACTATACTCCTCTCTATTCCACTCCACTCCACTCCATTGCACTCCATTCCATTCCATTCCAGTCCATTTCACTCCACTCCATTCCATTCCATACGATTCCATTACATCCCATTGCATTCTATTCCATTCCACTCCACTCCACTCTACTTCACCCAACTGCACTCAAGTCCACTCCATTCCATTACATTCCAGTCCATTCCATTCCTTACCACTGCTTTCCAGTCCATTCCACTCCACCCCACTCCACCCCATTCCATAACATTCCATCACATTCCTTTCCTCTCCATTCTACAGCACTGCACTCACCTCCCCTACACTCCACTACTTAACGTTCCCTTCCAACCCATTCCATTAAACTCCATTCCACTCTATTCCACTGACCCCAATACACTCATCCCCACTCCACTATAATTCACTCCATTCCATTCTATTCCATACCACTTCCCTCCATTCCATTCCATTCCATTCTGTTCCTTTCCATTCCACTCCATTCCATTCCACTCCACTACACTCCACTCCACTTCAGTCCGTTCCACTCCATTCCATTTCATGCCATTCCATTCCACACCACTCCATTCCATTACATCCGATTCCTTTGCACTCCATTCCACTTCACTCCACTCCACTCCAGTTGATTCCATTCCATCCAATTCATTTCAAATACATTCCGCTCCATTTGACTATATTCCACTCCACTCCACTCCATTGCACTCCATTCCATTCCATTTCATTCCATTCCATTCTATTCCAACCCACTGCCTTCCAGTCCATTTCACTCCACTCCACTCCATTCCATTCCATTCTGTTCCATTCCAGTCCATTTCATTCCATCCCATTCCATTCCACTACGTGTCACATCAGTCCACTCCCCTCACCTACACTCCACTACATAATGTTCCAATCCGTCCCATTCCATAACACTCCATTTCTGTCCACTCCACTGACCCCACTACACTCATCTCCACTCCACTCCAATTCACTTCATTCCATTCCATTCCATACCATTTCCCTCCATTCCATTCCATTCCATTCCATTCAATGTCATTCCATTCCATTCCATTCCATTCCATTCCGTTCCGTTCCATTCCATTCCATCCCATTGCATTCCAGTCCATTCCATTCCACTCCTCTCCACTCCTCTCCATTCCATTCCATTCCATCCCATTCCATTCCACTCCATTCCACTCCATTCCACACCATTCCACTCACCTCACCAACACTCCACTACATAACTTTCCATTCCATCCCATTCCATTACACTCCATTCCACTCCACTCCACTTACCCCACTACACTCATCTCCACTCCACTCCAATTCACTGCATTCCATTCCATTCCATACCATTTCCCTCCATTCCATTCCAATCCATTCCATTCCATTCCATTCCACTGCACTCCACTCCACTCCATCCCATCCTATTCCATTCCTATCCAGTTCTTTCCATTCCATCCCACTGCAGTCCATTCCATTCCATTCCATTCCATTCCATTCCATACCATTTCCCTCCATTCCATTCCCTTCCCTTCCATTCCATTCTATTCTATTCCATTGCATTCCAGTCCATTCCATGCCAATCCATTCCATTCCATTCCATCCATTCTATTCCATTGCATTCCAGTCCATTCCACTCCAATCCAATCCGTTCCATTCCATCCCATTCCATTCCATTCCAGTCCATTCCAATCCGTTGCTTTCCAGTACATTCCACTCGACTCCACTCCACTCAATTCCATTCAATTGCACACAATTCCATTCCTATCCTTTCCACACTACTCCAGTCACCTCCCCACACTCCACAGCATAACGTTCCATTCCATCCCATTCCATTACACTCCATTCCACTCCACTCCACTGAACCCACTACACTCATCTCCACTGCACTCCAATTCACTCCATTCCATTCTATTCCATACCATTTCCCTCCATTCCATTCCATCCCATAGTATTCCAGTCCATTCCAATACACTGCACTCCACTCCACTCCATTCCATTCCATTCCATTCCACCCCATTCCATTCCACTCCATTCCACACCACCACACTCACCTACCCCTCACTCAACTAAATAACCTCCCATTCTATCCAATTCAGTTACACTCCATTCCCCTCCACTTCACTGACCCCTCTACCCTCATCTCCACTCCACTCCAATTCCCTCCATTCCATTCCATTCATACAATTTCCCTCCATTCCATTCCAACCTATTGCATTCCATTCATTTCTATTCCAATACATTCCATTCCATTCCATTGCGTTCCACACCACTCCATTCCATTACATCCGATTTCACTGAACTCCATTCCACTTCATTCCACTCCACTCCATTCAATTCCGTTCCATCCAGTTCAATTCGATTCCATTCCATTCCACTCCACTCTATTCCACTCCATTCCAATCCATTGCATTTGATTATATTCCATTCCACTCCATTCCACCCCATTGCATTCCAGTCCATTCCACTCCACTCCACTCCATTCCATTCTATTCCACTACATTCCATTTCAGTCCATTCCATTCCATCCCATTGCAACCCAGTCCATTCCACTCCACTCCACTCCATGCCATTACATTCCATCCCATTCCGTTCCACTCCATTCCACACCACTCCACTCACTTCCCCTACACCCCACTTAATAAAGTTCCATTCCATCCTATTACATTATGCTCCATTCCACTCCAGTCCACTGAACCCACAAAACTCATCTCCACTCCACTCCAATTCATTCCATTCCATTCCATTCTATACCATTTCCCTCCATTCCATTCCATTCCATTCCATACCATTTCACGCCATTCCATTCCATTCAATTCCCTTCCATTCCATCCCATTCCATTCCATTGCTTTCCATTCCAGACAACTAAATTCCATTCCATCCAATTCCATTGCACTCTATTCCACTTCACTCCAATCCAATCCACTCGATTCCATTCCATGCAATTCAATTCGAATCTATTCCACTCCACTCCACTCTATTCCACTCCACTACACTCCATTACACTCCAGTCCATCCAATTCCATTCCATTCCATTCAAGTCCATTCCATTTCATTCCATTCCATTGCATTCCAGTACATTCCACTCCACTCCACACCACTCCTTTCCATTCCATTCCATTCCATTCCACTCCATTTCATCCAATTGCATTCCAGTGCATTCGACTCCACTCCACTCCACACCATTCCATTCCATTCCATCCAACTCCATTCCACTCCATTCTACACCACTCCACTCCCCTCCCCTAAACTCCACTACATAATTTTCCATTCCATCCAATTCCATTCCACTCCATTCCACACCACTCCTCTCCCCTCCCCTACACTCCACTACATACTATTCCATTCCATCCAATTCCATTACACTCCGTTCCACTCTCATCCACTGAACCCACTACACTCATCTCCACTCCACTACAATTTACTCCATAACTTTCCATTCCATACCATTTCCATCTGTTCCATTTCAATCCATTCCATTCCATTCCAGTCCACTCCACTCCATTCCATTCCTTTCCATTCCATTCCATTCCATTCCGTTCCATTCCATTCCATTCCAGTCCATTCCATTCCATTCCAACCCACTGCATTCCAGTCCGTTCCATTCCACTGCACACTATTACACTCCATTCCATACCATTCCATTTCATTCGATTCTATGCCATTCCATTCCATTCTATTCCACTCCACTCCACTCTATTCCACTTCACTCCACTCCATTGTACTCCATTACATTCCATTCCATTGCATTGCATTCCATTCCATTCCATTCCATTTCATTCCATTCCATCCAGTTGCATTCCAGTCCATTCCACTCCACTCCACTCCATTGTATTGCATTCCATTCCATTCCATTCCATTTCAGTCTATTCCATTCCATTCCATTCCACTCCACTCCACTCCGCTCCGCTCCACTCCATCACATCGCATTCCATTCCATTCCATTCCATTCCATTCTAGTACATTCCATTCCATCCCATTGCCTTCCAGTCTATTCAACTCCACTCCACTCCACTCCATTCCATTCTATCGCAATCCATTCCATTCTAGTACATTCCATTCCATCCCATTGCCTTCCAGTCCATTCGACTCCACTCCACTCCACTCCATTCCATTCTATCGCAATCCATTCCATTCCATTCCATTCCACACCACTCCACACACCTCCCCTATGCTCCACTATATAACGTTCCATTACATCCAATTCCATTACACTCCATTCCACTCCACTCCACGGACCCCACTACACTCATCTCCACTCCACTCCAGTTCACTCCATTCCAATCCATTCCATACCATTTCCCTGCATTCCATTCCATTCCATTCCATTCCATTCCATTCCATTCCATTCCATTCCATTCCATTCCATTCCATTGCATTGCATTCCATTCCATTCCATTCCTTTCCATTCCATTGCATACCAGTCCATTCCACTCCAATCCATTCCATTCCATTCCATTCCATTCCATTCCATTCCATTCGATTCCAACCCATTTGATTCCATCCCGTTGCATTCCAGTCCATTCCACTCCACTCCACTCCATTCAACTCCATTCCATTGCATTCCATCCCATTCCAATCCACTCCATTCCACACCACTGCACTCACCTCCCTTACACTCCACTACATAACATTCCTTTCCATCCCATTCCATTACACTTCATTCCACTCCACTCCACTGACCCCACTACACTCATCTCCACTCCACTCCAACTCACTCCATTCCATTCCATTCCATACAATTTCCCTCCATTCCATTCCATTCCACTCCACTCTATTCCACTCCACTCCATTCCACTCCACTCCATTCCATTCCATTCCATTCCCCAGCATTCCATTCCATTCCATCTGATTCCATTGCTCTCCATTCCACTGCACTCCACACCACTCCACATGATTCCATTTCATCCAATTCAATTTCAATCCATTCCACTCCACTCCACTCTATTCCATTCCACTCGACTCCACTCTATTCCATTCCACCCCACTCCATTGCACTCCGTTCCATTCCATTCCCTTCCGTTCCATCCCATTGCTTTCCATTCATTTCCATTCCATTACAATCCATTCCTTTCCATTTCATGCCAAACCACTCCATTCTGTTGCATCCGATTCCATTGCAATCCATTCCTCTTCATTCCACTGCACTCCACTCGATTGTATTCCATCCAATTCAATTCAAATCCATTCCACTCCTCTCCACTCTATTCCACTCAACTCCAATCCATTGCACTCCATTCCATTCCATTCCATTCCAACCCATTGCATTCCAGTCCGTTCCACTCCACTCCACTCCACTCCATTACATTCCATTATAGTCCATTCCATTCCATTCCATTCCACACCACTCCATTCCATTCCATCCGATTCCATTGCTCTCCATTCCAATTCACTCCACTCCATTCCACTGGATTCCTTTCTATCCAATTCAATTCGAATCCATTCCACTCCAATCCAATCTATTCCACTCCACTCCAATCCATTCCATTCGATTCCATTCCATTCCATTCCATTCCATTCCATTCCATTCCATTCCATTCCATCCCATTGCATTACTGTCCTTTCCACTTTAATCCTCTCCATTCATTCCACTCCATTCCATTTCATTCCATCCCATTGCATTCCAGTCCATTCCACTCCACTCCACTGCACTCCATTCAATTCAATTCCATCCCATTCCATTCCACTCTATTCCACACCACTCCTCTCACCTCCCTTACTATTCACTACATAACGTTCCATTCCATTCCATTCCATTACACTCCTTTCAATCCCACCACACTGAACCCACTGCACTCATCTCCAATCCACTCCAACTAACTCCATTCCATTCCATTCTATACCATTTCCCTGCATTCCATTCCAATCCATTCCATTCCATTCCAATCCATTCCACTCCACGCCACTCAAGTACACTCCACTCCCCTTCACTACACTCCATCACATCCCATTCCATTCCATTCCAGTCCATTCTATTACATCCCTTTGCATTCCAGTCCATTCTACTTCACTCGATTCCAGTCAATTCCATTCCATTCCATCCCATTCCATTCCACTCCTTTCCAGACCACTCCAGTCAACTCCCATACACTCCACTACATAACGTTCCATTCCATTGAATCCCATTACACTCCATTCCATACTACTCCACTGACCCCACTACACTCATCTCCACTCCACTCCAATTCACTCCGTTCCATTCAATTCCATAGCATTTCCCTCAATTCTATTCCATTCCATTCCATTCCATTCCATTCCATTCCATTCCATTGCATTCTACTCCACTCCATTCCACTCCACTCCACTCCACTCCACTCCATTCCACTACACTCCATTCTATTCTATTCCATTCCATTACACACCTCTCCATTCCATTCCATTCAATTCCACTGCACTCCATTCCACTTCTCTCCAATCCACTCAATGCCATTCCATTCCCTCCAATTCATTTTGAATCCATTCCACTCCACTCCACTCGATTCCACTCCACTGTACTCCGTTGCACTCCATTCCATTCCATTTCATTCCATTCCATCCCATTGCATTCCAGTCCATTCCCCTCCAATCCAGTCCATTCCATATCATTCCATTCCATTCCATTTTATCTCAACGCATTCCAGTCCATTCCACCCCACTGCATTCCAGTCCATTCCACTCCAATCCATTCCATGCCTTTCCATTCCAGTGCATTCCTTTCCAACCCATTGCATTGCAGTCCATTCCACTCCACTACACTCCATTCCACTCCTTTCCATTCCTTTCCATCCCATTCCATTCCACTCCATTCCACACCACTCCACTCACCTCCCCTACACTACACTACATAACGTTCCATTCCATCCCATTCCATTACACTCCATTCCACTCCACTCCACTGACCCAACTACACTCATCTCCTCTCCACTCCAATTCACTCCATTCCATTCCATACCATTTCCCAGCATTCCATTCGAGTCTAATCCATTGCATTCCATTCCATTCCATTCCACTATTTTCCATTCTATTCCATTGCATTCCATTCCATTCCAATCCACTCCACTCCATTCCATTCAATTCCATGCCATTCCATTCCAATCCATCCCATTGCATTCCAGTCCATTCCACTCCACTCCACTCCACTCTATTCCATTCCGTTTCTTCCCTTTCCATTCCACGCCACTCCACACAACTCCACTCTCCTCCCCTACACTCCCCTACACAATGTTCCATTCGACACCATTCCATTACACTGCATTCCACTCCAGTCCACTGACCCCACTACACTCATCTCCACTCCACTCCAACTCACTCCATTCCATTACTTTCCATACCATTTCCCTCCACTCCATTACATTACATTCCTTTCCATTCCACTCCACTCTATTCCACTCCATCCGCAACACTCCACTCCACTCCACTCCATTCCATTCCACTCAACTCCACTAAATTCCTTTCCATGCCTTTCCATTCCATTACACACCAATCCATTCCATTCCATTGGATTCTATTGTACTCCACTTCACTTCACTCCACTCCAGTCCACTTGATTCCATTCCATCAAATTGAATTCAATTCCATTCCACTCCACTTGTCTCTACTCCACTCCACTCCATTCCATTCCATTCCATTCCATTCCATTCCATTCCATTCCATTCCATTCCATTCCATCCCATTGCATTCCAGTCCATTCCACTGCACTCCACTCCATTCCATTCCATTCCATTCCATTCCATTCCATTCCATTCCATTCCATTCCATTCCGTCCCATTCCATTCCATTCCATCCCTTTGCATTCGGGTCCACTCCACTCCACTCCACACCATTCCATTCCATCCCATTGCATTCCACACCACTCCACGAACCTGCCCTACACTCCACTACATAACGTTCCATATTATTCCATTCCCTTACACTCCATTCCACTCCACTCCACTGACCCCACTACAGTCATCTCCACTCCACTCAAATTCACTCCACTACATTCCATTCAATACCATTTCTCTCCATTCCATTCCATTCCATTCCATTCCATTCTCTTCCCTTCCATTCAAATCCATTCCATTTCATTCCATCCCATTCCATTCTACTCCATTCCTCACCACTCCATTCACCTCCCCTACACTCCAATACTTAACGTTCCATTCACACCATTCCATTACACTCCATTCCACTCCACTCCACTGACCCCACTACACTCATCTCCAGTCCACTCCAATTCACTCCATTCCATTCCATTCCATTCCATTCCATTTCCCTCCATTCCATTCCTTTCAACTCCTTTCCATTCCTTTCCATTTCATTCCATTCCATTTCCTTCCCTTCCATTCCTTTCCATTCCATTCCATTCCATTCCATTGCATTCCAGTCCATTTTGTTCAACTCCACTCCAATCCTTTCCATTCCATTCCATTCCATTCCCTTCCATTCCATTCCATTCCAGTCCATTCCATTCCATTCCATTGCATTCCACTCCACTCCATTCCACTCCACTCCATTCCATTACATTCCATACCATTCCATTCCCCTCCATTCCACACCACTCCACTCACCTCGCCTACACACTTTTACATAACAATCCATTCCATCCCATTCCATTAAACTCCATTCAATTCCACTCCACTGACCCCACTACACTCATCTCCACTCCACTCCACGTCATTCCATTCCATTCCATTCCATTCCATTCCATTCCATTCCATTCCATTCCATTGCATTCAACACCAATCCATTCCATCCCATCCGATTCCATTGCACTCCATTCCACTTCACTCCACTCCACTCGACTCCATTCCATCCAATTCAATTCGAATCCTTTCCACTCCACTCCACTCTATTCCACTCCACTCTACTCCATTGCACTCCATTCCATTCCATTCCCTTCAATTGCTTTCCATTCCATTCCATCCCATTGTATCCGGTCCATTCCACTCAAGTCCACTCCAATCCATTCCATCCCATTGCATTCCATGCCATTCCATTCCATTCCATCCCATTCCATCCCATTCCATTCCATTCCATTCCATCCCATTCCATCCCATTGCATTTCATTCCATTCCATTCCATTCCATTCCATTCCATTCCATTCCATTCCATACCATTCCATTCCACTCAATTCCAAACCACTCCACTCACCACCCCTACCCTCCACTACATAACGGTCCATTCCATCCCATTTCATCATACTCCATTCCCCTCCATTCCACTGACACCTCTACACTTATCTGCACTCCAATTCAATGCACTCCATTCCATTCCATTCCACACCATTTCCCTGCATTCCATTCCATTCCATTCCATTGCATTCCATTCCATTCCACATCACTCCATTCCATTCCATCCAATTCCATGGCAATCCATTCTAATTCACACCACTCCATTCCACTCGATTCCATTCCATCCAATTCAATTTGAATACGTTGCATTCCTCTCCACTCTATTCCGTGGAACTCCACTCCATTGCACTCCATTCCATTACATTCCATCTCCCTCCATTCCATTCCATTCCATCTCCCTCCATTCCATTACATTCCCTTCCATTCCATTCCATTCCATTCCACTCCACAACACTCAATTCCATTCCATCTGATTCCATTCCACCCCATTCTTCTTAACTACACTCCAATCTACTGCTCTCAATTCCATTCCATTAAATTCAGTTCGAATCCATTCCACTCCTCTCCACTCTGTTCCACGCAACTCCACTCAGTTGCACTCCATTCCATTCCATTGCAGTCCATTCCATTCCTTTCCATTGCAGTCCATTCCATTCCATCCCATTGCCTTCCAGTCCATTCCACTCCACTCCACTCCATTCCATTCCATTCCATTCCGTTCTGTTCCATTCCGTTCCTTTCCATTCCATTCCATTCCATTCCATTCCATTCCATTCTATTCCGTTCCATTCCATTCCACAGCACTCCATTCCATTCCATGTGTTTCCATTGCACTCCATTCCATTTCAAACCACTCCACTCGATTCTATTCCATCCAATTCAATTCGAATCCATTCCACTCCACTCCACTCCATTCAACTCCACTCCACTTGATTGCACTCCATTCCATTCCATTCAATTGCATCCCTTTGCATTCCATTCCATTCCACTCCACTTCATTCCATTCCATTCCATCCCGTTCACTTCCAGTCCATTCCACACGACTCCACTCACCTCTCTTACACTCCACTGCATAACCTTCCATTCCATCCCATTACATTACACTCAATTCCACTACACTCCACCCACCCCACTACACTCCACTCTGCTCCAATTCACTCCATTCCGTTCCATTCCATATGATTTCCCTCCATTCCATTCCATTCCATTCCAATCCATTCAATTCCATTCCATTCCATACCATTTCCCTCGATTCCATTTAATTCCATTCCATTCCATTCCATTCCATTCCATTCCATCCAATTCCACACGACTCCATTTCTTTCCATGCATTTCCATTACAGTCCATTTCACTTCACTCCACTGTTCTGAACTCGATTCCATTTCATCCAATTTATTTCGAATCCATACCACTCCACTTCACTCTATTCTACTCCACTCCACTCCATTGCGTTCCATTCCATTCCATTCCATGCCATTCCATTCCATTCCATTTCATTGCATTCCTGTCCATTCAACTCCACTCCAATCCATTCCATTCCATTCCATTCCAGTTGATTGCACTCCATCCCATTGCATTCCAGTCCATTGCACTCCACTCCACACCACTCCACTCCACTTCATTCTATTCCATTACATCCCATTACATTCCACTCCATTCCACACCACTCCACTAACCTCCCCTACCGTCCACTACATAACATTCCATTCCATCCCATTCCATTACCTTCCATTCCACTCCACTCCACTGACCCCACTACACTCATCTTCACTCCACTCCAATTCCCTGCATTCCATTCCATTCCATACAATTTCCCTGCATTCCATTCTATTCCATACCATTCCAGTCCTTTCCATTCCATCGCATTCCATTCCATTGCACTCCACTCCAATCCACTCCTTTCCATTCTGTTCCATCCCATTCCATTCCACTCCATTACACACCACCCCACTCACCTACCCTTTACTCTGCAACATAACTTTCCATTCCATCCCATTCAGTTACACTCGTTTTCACTTCATTCCACTGACCCCACTACACTCATCTCCACTCCACTCCAATTCACTCCATTGCATTCCATTCCATACCATTTCCCTCCATTCCATTCCATTCCATTCCAGTCGTTTCCATTCCATCCCATTGCATTCCAGTCCATTACACTCCTCTCTACTACACTCAACTCCATTCCATTCCATTGCATTACATTCCATTACACTCCATTCCACACCACTCCGCTCACTTCCCCTACACTGCATTACATAAGATTGCATTACATCCAATTCCATTACACTCCATTCCACTCCACTCCATTGATCCCACTACACTCAAATCCACTCCACTCCAATTCCCTCCTTTTCATTCCCTTCCATAGCATTTTCCTCCATTCCATTCCATTCCATTCCATTCCATTCCATTCCATTCCATTCCATTCCTTTCCTTTCCATTCCCTTCCATTCCATTCCATTCCAATATATTCCAGTACATTCCACTCCACTCCACTCCATTCCATTCCATTCCATTCCATTCCATTCCATTCCATTCCATTCCATTCTATTCAATTCCATTCCATTCCTTTCCATTCCTCTCTTTTCCGTTCTATTCCATTCCATTCCTTTCCATTCCATTCCATTCCATCCCATTGCATTCCAGCCCATTTCAATCCACTCCACTCCACTACACTCCATTCCACACCCTTTCATCCCATTCCTTTCCACTCCATTCCACACCTCTCCATTCACCTCCCCTACACTCCACTGCATAACGTTCCATTCCATCCCATTCCATTACACTTCATTCCACTCCACTCCAATGACCCCTCTGCACTCATCTCCACTCCACTCCAACGCACTCCATTCCATTCCATTCCATATCATTTCTTCCATTCCATTCCATTCCGTTCCAATCTATTCCACTCCAGTCTAATCCACTCCACTCCACTCTACTGAACTCCACTCCACTCCATTCCATTCCGTTCCATTCCATTCCATTCCATTCCAATCCATTCCAATCCATTCCATTCCATTCCATTCCATTCCATTCCACACCACTCCATTCCATTCCACACCACTCCATTCGATTCCATTGCCCTCCATTCCACTGCACTCCACACCATTCCACTAGATTCCATTTCATCCAATTCAATTTGAATCCATTGCATGCCATTCCACTCTATTCCACTCCATTCAACTCCATTGCACTCCATTCCATTCCCTTCCATTCCATTCCACTGCATTCCACATCACTGTATTCCACTCCATCTGATTCCATTGCATTGCATTCCACTTCACTCCACTCCACTCCACTCGATTTTATTCCATCCAATTCAATTCGAATCCATTACACTCCACTTCACTCTATTCAACTCCACTCCACTCCATTGCACTCCATTTCATTCCATCCCATTCCACTCCAATCCACTCCATTCCATTCCATTCCATTCCATTCCATTCAATTCCATTCCATTCCAGTACATTCCATTCCATCCCATTGCATTCCACTCCATTCCACTCCACTTCACTCCACTATATTCCATTCCATTCCTTTCCATCCCATTCCATTCCACTCCATTCCACACCACTCCATTCACCTCCCCTACACTCCGCTACATAACGTTGATTCCATCCATTTCTATTACACTCCATTCCACTTCACTCCACTGACACCACTATAATCATCTCCACTCACCTCCAATTCACTCCATTGCATTCCATTCCATACCATTTCCCTCCATTTCATTCCATTCCATTCCATCCGACTCCACTCCACTGAACCCACTACACTCATCTCCATTCCACTCCAATTCACTCCATTCCATTCCATACCATTTCCACCATTCCATTCCATTCCATGCCATTGCACACGACTCCATTCCATTCCATCTGATTCCATTGCACACCATTCCACTTCAATCCATTCCACTGCACTCAATTCCAATCCATCCAATTCAATTCGAATGCATTCCACTCCACTCCACTCTATTCCAATCCACTCCACTATATTGAATTCCATTCCATTCCATTCCATTCCCTTCCATTCCATTCCATTCCAGTGCATTCCATCCCATTGCATTCCAGTCTTCCACTGCACTCCACTCCATTCTATTCCATTCCATTCCATTTCACTGCATTCCATTCCATCCCATTGCATTCCAGTCTATTCCACTGCACTCCACTCCACTCCATTCCATTCCATTCCATCCCATTCCTTTCCACTCCTTTCCTCACCACTCCACTCACCTCCACTACATTGCACTACATAATGTTCCATTCCATCCCATTCCATTCCACTCCATTCCACAACACTCCTCTCACCTCCGCTACCCTCTACTACATAACATTCCATTCCATGCCATTCCATTACCCTCCATTACACTCCACCCCACTGACCGCACTACACTCATCTCCACTCAACTCCAATTCATTCCATTCCATTCCATTTCATACGATTTACCTCTTTTCCATTCCATTCCATTCCATTCCAGTCCAATCCAATCCAACCCATTGCATTCCTGTCCATTCCACTCCACTCCACTCCATTCCATTCCATTCCATCACATTCCATTCCACACCACTCCATTCACCTCTCCTACACACCACTACATAACATTCCATTTTATACCATTCCATTATACTCCATTACACTACACTCCACTGAATCCACTACACCCATCTCCACTCCAATTCACTCCATTCCATTCCATTCCATACCATTTCTCTCAATTCCATTTGATTCCATTCTGTTCCTTTTCATTCCATTACATTCCATTTCAAGCCACTCCATTTCATTCCATCCGATTCCATTGCACTCGATTCCACTTCACTCCACTCAATTCCACTCAATTCCATTCCATCCAATGCAATTCGAATCCATTGTACATCAGTCCAATCTATTCCACTCCACTACAGTCCATTACACTCCATTCCATCCTATTCCATTCTATTCCATTCCATTCCATTCCTTTCCATTAGATCCCATTGCATTCCAGTCCATTCAACTCCACTGCACTACAGTCCATTCCATTCCATTCCATTCCAGTCCATTGTGTACAATCCCATTGTATTGCAGTCCATTCCAATCTACTCTGTTCCACTCCACTCCATTCCATTCCATTCCATCCTATTCCATTCCATACCATTTCCCTCCAGTCAATTCCATTCCATTCCATTCCATTCCATTCCATTCCATTCCATTCCATTCCATTCCATTCCATTCCATTCCATTCTATTACATTCCTGACCACTCCATTCCATTCCATCCGATTCCATTGCACTCCATTCCACTTCACTTGACTGCACTCCACTCGATTCCATTCCATCCGATTCCATTGCACTCCATTCCACTTCACTTGACTGCACTCCACTTGATTCCATTCCATCCAATTGAATTCAAATCCATTCCACTCCACTCCACTCCGTTCAACTCTACTCCACTCCATTGCACTCCATTCCCTTCCATTCCATTCCATTCCATCCCATTCCATCTCATTCCATTCCTTTCCATTCCATCCCATTGCATTACATTCCTTTCCATTCCATTGCATTCCATTCCATTCTACCCTATTCCATTAAATTCCAACCAATTCCATGCACTTCATTCCACTTCACTCCACTCCAGTCCACTCGATTCCATTCCATCCAATTCACGTAGGATCTATTCCACTGCACTCCAGTCTATCCCATCTCACTCCACTCCATTGCACTCCTTTCCATTCCACAGCATTAAAATTCCATTCCATTCCATTGCATTCCATTCCATTGCATTCCAGTCCATTCCACTCTACTCCACTCCATTCCATTCCATTGCATTCCATTCCATTCCATTCCATTCCATCCCATTCCATTCCACTCCATTACACAACACTTGACTCACATCTCTTACACTCCACTACATAACGTTCCATTCCATCTCATTACATTACTCTCCATTCCACTCCACTCCACTGACCCCACTACACTCATCTCCACTTCACTCCATTTCACTCCATTCCATTCCATTCCATACCAGTCCATTCTATTCCATCCCATTGAATTCTAGTCCATTCCACTCCACTCAACTCCAATCCATTCCATTCCATTCAATCCCATTCCATTTCACTACACTCCACACCACTCCACCCACCTCCCCTACATTCCACTACATAACGTCCCATTCCATCCCCTTCCATTACACTCCATTCTGCTCCACTCCACCGAATCCAATAAACTCATCTCCAGTCCATTTCTTTCCATTCCATACCATTTCCCTCCTATTCCATTCCATTCCATTCCATAACATTTAATTCCATTCCATTCCATTCCATTACACACCACTCCATTCCTTTCCATCTTATTCCATTGCACTCCATTCCACTTTACTCCACTCCAATACTCTAGATTCCATTCCATACAATTCAATTCGAAACAATTCCACTCCTCTCCATTCCACTCCAGTACACTCCATTGCACTCCATTCCATTCTACTCCATTCCTTCCCATTGCATTCCAGTCCATTCCACTTCACTCCACTCCATTCCATTCCATTCCACTTCACTCCACTCCACTCCATTCCATTCCATTCCATTACATTCCATTCCATTCCACTTCACTCCACTCCATTCCATTCCATTCCATTCTATTCTATTCCATTCCATTCCACTCCATTCCATTCCATTCCACTCCATTCCTCACCACTCCTCTAATCTCCCCTACACTCCACTACATACTTTTCCATTCCATCCCATTCCATTACACTCCATTCCACTCCAATCCACGGACCCCACTACACTCATCTCCACTCCAAAACAATTCACTCTATTCCATTCCATTCCATAATATTTCCCTCCATTCCCTTCCTTTCCATTTCATTCCAGTCTATTCCATTCCATTCCACTGCATTCCAGTCCATTCCACTCCACTCCACTCCATTCCATTCCATTCCATCCCATTCCATTCCACTCCATTCCCCACCACTCCACTAACCTCCCCTACATTCCACTACATAACGTTTCATTCCATCCCATTCCATAGACTCCATTCCACACCACTCCACTGGCACCACTGCACTCATCTCCACTCTACTCCAATTCACTCCATTCCACTCCTTTCCATACCATTTCCCTCCACTCCATTACATTCCATTGCATTCCATTCCATTCCATCCCATTAAATTCCATACCATTTCCCTCCATTCCTTTCCATTTCATTCCTTTCCATTCCTCTCCATTCCATTCCATTCCATACAATTTCCCTCCATTCCATTCCATTCCTTTCCATTTCATTCCTTTCCATTCCTCTCCATTCCATTCCATCCATACAATTTCCCTCCATTCCATTCCATTCCTTTCCATTTCATTCCTTTCAATTCCTCTCCATTCCTCTCCATTCCATTCCATTCCATTTCATTCCTTTCCATTCCTCTCCATTCCATTCCATTCCATTCCATTCCATTCCATTCCATTCCATACAATTTCCCTCCATTCCATTTCATTCCTTTCCATTCCTCTCCATTCCATTCCATTCCATTCCATACAATTTCCCTCCATTCCATTCAATTCCTTTCCATTTCATTCCTTTCCATTCCTATCCATTCCATTCCATTCCATTCCATTCCATTCCACACAATTTCCCTCCATTCTATTCCATTCCATTCCATTCCACTCCATACCATTTCCTTCCATTCCTTTCCATTCCATTCCTTTCCATTCCACTCCATTGCATTCCATTGCATACCATTGCATACCATTGCATTCCATTCCATTACATACCAATTCCCTCCATTCCTTTCCATTCTTTCCATTCCATTGCTTTCCCTTCCATTCCATTCCACACCACTCCATTACATTCCAACTGATTCCATTGCTCTCCATTCCACTTCACTCCACTCCACTCAATTCCATTCCATCCAATATAATTTGATTCCATTCCACTGCACTATGATCTTTTCCACTCCACTCCACTCCATTTCACTCCATTCCATTCCATTCCTTTCCATTACATTCCATTCCACTCCACTGTATTCCAACCCATTGCATTCCAGTCAATTCCACTCCACTTCACTCTACTCCATTCCATTCCATTCCATTCCATTCCATTCCAGTCCATTCCAGTCCATTCCATTCCATCTCATTGTATTCCAGTCAATTCCACTCCGCTTCACTCTACTCCATTCCATTCCTTTCCATCCCATTCCATTACAATCCATTCCACTCCACTCCAATGACCCCACTACACTCATCTCCACTCCACTCCAATTCACTCCATTCCATTCCATTCCAAATCATTTCTCTCCATTCCATTCCATTCCATTCTATTCCATTCCAAACCATTTCTCTCCATTCCATTACATTCCATTACATTCCAGCCCATTCTGTTTCATCCAATTTCATTCCAGTCCATTACACTCCACTCCACTCCACTCCAATCCACTCCATTCCATTCCATTCAATCGTATTCCATTCAAGTCCATTCCACACCACTCCACTCACATCGACTACACTCCAGTACATAACCTTCCATTCCATCCCTTTCCATTACACTCCATTCCACTCCACTCCTCTGATCCCACTACACTCATCTCCAGTCCACTCCAATTCACTCCATTCCTTTCCATTCCATACCATTTCCCTTCATTCCATTCCGATCCATTCCATACCATTTCCCTTCATTCCATTCTGATCCATTCCATTGAATTCCATACCATTTCCCTCCATTCCATTGCATTCCATTGCATTCCATTCCATTCCATTCCACCCCACCCCATTCCATTCCATCCGATTCCATTGCACTCCATTCCACTTCACTCCACTCCATTCCTCTTGATTCCATTCCACCCAATTCAGTTCGAATCCATTCCACTCCACTCTATTCCACTCTGTTCCACTCCATTGCACTCCATTCCATTCCATTCCGTTCCATTCCATTCCATTAGTTTGCATCCCATTGCATTCCAGTCCATTCCACTCCACTCCACTCCATTCCATTCCAGTCCATTCCATTCCATCCCATTGCATTCCAGTCCATTCAACTCCACTCAAATCCACCACACTCCATTCCATTCCATTCCATTCCTTTCCATTCCATCCCATTCCATACACTCCATTGCACTCCACTCCACAGACCCCACTACACTCATCTCCACTCAACTCCAATTCATTCCATTCCATTCCTTTCCATACCATTTCCCTTCTTTCCATTCCATTCCATTCTAGTCCATTCCATTACATCCCATTGCATTCCAGTCCATTCCACTCCACTCCACTCCACTCAATTCCAGTAAATTCCATCACATTGCATTTCACACCATTCCACACCACTCCACTCACCTCCCCTTACTCCAATACATAACATTCCATTTCATCCCATTCCATTTCACTCCATTCCACTCCACTCCACTGAATCCCCTACACTCATCTCCACTCCACTCCAATTCACTCCATTCCATTCCTTTCCATACCATTTCCCTCCTTTCCATTCCATTCCATTCCATTCCATTCCATTCCATTCCAGTCCATTCCATTCCATCCCATTGCATTCCATTCCATTCCACTCTACTCCACTCCACTCCACTCCACTCCATTCCAGTAAATTCCATCACATTGCATTCCACACCATTCCACACCACTCCACTCACCTCCACTACACTCCAATACATAACATTCCATTTCATCCCATTCCATCCATTCCATTTCACTCCATTTCACTCCACTCTACTGAATCCACTACACTCATCTCCACTCCACTCCAATTCAGTCCATTCCATTCCATTCTGTACCATTTCCCTCCATTCCATTCGATTCCATTCTGTTCCTTTTCATTCCATTCCATTGCATTTCATGCCACTCCATTCCATTTCATCCGATTCCATTGCAGTCCATTCCACTTCATTCCACTCCACTCCATTCAATTCCATTCAATCCAATTCAATTTGAATCCATTCCACACCACTCCAAACTATTCCACTCCATTGCACTCCATTCCATCCCATTCCATTCCATTCCATTCCATTCCATTCCATTCCATTCCATTCCATTGCATTCCATTCCATTCCTTTAAATACCATTGCATTCCAGTCCTTTCAACTCAACTGCCCTCCACTCCATTCCATTCCATTCCATTCCACTCCATTCCAGTCCATTGTATACCATCCCATTGCATTCCAGTCCATTCCAATCCCCTCCGTTCCACCCCACTCCATTCCATTCCATTCCATCCCAATCCATTCCATACCATTTCCCTCCATTCCATTCCATTCCATACCATTTTTCTCCATTCCATTCCATTCCATTTCATTACATTCCTGACCAATCCATTCCATTCTATCCGATTCCATTGCACTCCATTCCAGTTCACTTGACTGCACTCTACTCGATTCCATTCCATCCAATTGAATTCAAATCCATTCCACTCTACTCCACTCCATTGCACTCCATTCCCTTCTATTCCATTCCATTTCATCAAATTCCATTCCATTCCATTCCATCCCATTGCATTCCAGTCCATTCAGTTCCACTCCACTCCATTCCATTCCATTCCATTACACACCACTCAATTCCATTCCATTCCATACCATTTCCCTCCACCCCATTCAATTTGATTCCATTCCTTTCCTTTCCATTCCATGCCATTCCATTCCATTCCATTCCATCCCATTGCATTCCAGTCCATTCCACTGCACTCCAATCCATTCCACTGCATTCCATTCCATTCCATCCTATTCCATTACACTCCATTCCACACCACTCCACTCACTTCCCTTACATGCCACTACATAACATTCCTTTCCATCCCCTTCCATTACACTACATTCCGCTCCACTCCACTGACCCCAGTACACTCATGTCCACTCCACTCCAATTCACCTCATTCCATTCCCTTCCTTAACATTTTCCTCCATTCCTTTCCTTTCCAATCCATTCCATTCCATTCCATTTCATTCCATTCCACTCCACCCCCCCATTCCACTCCACTCCACTTTATTTCATTCCATTCCAGACCATTCCACTCACCTCCCCTACTCTCCACTACATAACATTCCATTCCATCCCATTCCATTACACTGCATTCCACTCCATGACACTGACCCCTCTACCCTTGACTCCACTCCACTACAATTCACTCTGTTCCATTCCATTCCATACTATTTCCCTCCATTCCATTCCATTCAATTCCATTTAATTCCATTCCATTCAATTCCATTTAATTCCATTCCATTCCATTCCATTCCATTTCATTTCATTCCAGTCCTTTGCATTCCAGTCCATTCCACTCCACTCCATCCATTCCATTCCATTCCATTCCAGTCCATTCCATTCCATCCAATTGCATTCCAGTTCACTCCACTCCACTCCATTCCGTTTGATTCCATTCCATTTCAGTAAACTCCTTTCCACTACACTCCACTCACCTCCCCTACACTCTACTACATAATGTTCCCTTCCATCATATTCCATTTCTTTCTATCCCACTCCAGTCCACTGACACCACTACACTCATCTCCACTCCACTCCATTTCACTCCATTCCATTCCATTCCATAATATTTCCCTCCATTCCATTCCATTCCATTCCATTCCAATCCATTCCACTCCACTCCACTCCATTCCACTCTCCTCCACTCCATTCCATTCCACTCCATTCCATTAAATTCCATTCCATTCCACGCCACTCCATTCCATTCCATGCAATTCCATTGCGCTCCATTCCACTTCACTCCACTCCACTCCACTCTATTCCATTCCATCCTATTCAATTCGAATCCATTCCACTCCATTCCACTCTATTCCACTCCACTCCACTCCATTGCATTCCATTCCATTCCATTCCATACCATTGCATTCAATACTATTCCACTCCACTCCACTCCATTCCAATCCATTCCCTTCCATTCCATTCCATTCCATTGCATTCCATTGCATTCCATTGTCTTCCATTCCATTCCATCCCATTGCATTCCATTCCATCCCATTGCATTCCATTCCATTCCATTCCATGCCTTGCATTGCATTCCATTCCATTCCATTGCATTCCACACTACTCCATTCCATTCTGTCCAATTCCATTGCAGGAAATTCCACTTCACTCCACACCCCTCCACTCAATTCCATTCAATCCAATTCAATTCGAATCCATTCCACTCCACTCCATTCTATTCAACTCCATTGCACCCTATTGCATTCCATTCCATTCCATTCCATTCCATTCCATTCCATTCCATTCCATTCCTTTGCATTCCATTCCATCCAATTGCATACCAGTCCATTCCACTCCACTCCACTGCATTCAATTCCATTCCATTCCAGTCCAGTCCATTCCATTCCATCCCATTGCATTGTAGTCCATTCCACTCCACTGCAATCCACTCAACTCCATTCCATTCCAATCCACCCCATTCCATTTCACTCCATTCCACAGCACTCCACTCACTTCCCCTACGCTCCGCTACCTAACGTTCTATTCCATCACATTCCATAAAATTCTGATCCAATCCCCTCCACTGACCCCAATACCCTCACCTCCACTCCACTCCAATTCAATCCATTCCATTCCATTCCATAACTTTTCCCTTCATTCCATTCCATTCCATTCCAATCCATTCCACTCCTATCCATTCCACTCCACTCCACTGCACTCCATTCCACTCCGCTCCACTCCATTCCATTACACTCCATTCCATTCCTTTCCTTTCCGTTCCACGCCACTCCATTCCATTCCATCCGATTCCATTGCACTCCATTCCACTTCACTCCACTTCACTCCATTACACTCCATTCCATTCCTTTCCTTTCCATTCCATGCCACTCCATTCCATTCCATCCGATTCCATTGCACTCCATTCCACTTCACTCCACTTCACTCCAATCTATTCCATTCCATCCAATTCAATTCGAATCCATTCCACTCCACTCCACTCTATTCCACTCCACTCCATTGTGCTCCATTCCATTCCATTCCATCCCATTGCATTCAGTACCATTCCACTCCACTCCACTCCATTCAATTCCATTCCATTGCATTCCATTGTCTTCCATTCCATTCCATCCCATTGCTTTCCATTCCATTCCATTCCATTCCATTCCATTCCATTCCATTCCATTCCATTCCATTCCTTCCATTCCATTCCATTTCATTGCATTCCACACCACTCCATTCCATCCCATCCAATTCCATTGCAGTCCATTCCACTTCACTCCTCTCCACTCCACTTGATTCCACTCAATCGAATTCAATACGAATCCATTCCACTCCACTCCACTCTATTTGACTCCATTCCACCCCATTCCATTCCATTCCTCTCCTTTGCATTCCCTTCCATCCAATTGCATTCCAGTCCATTCCACTCCACTCGACTCCATTCAATTCCATTCCATTCCGTTCCAGTCCATTCCATTCCATCCCATTGCATTGTTGTCCATTCCACTCCACTGCAATCCACTCAACTCCATTCCATTCCAATCTAACCCATGCCGTTTCACTTCATTCCGCAGCACTCCACTCACTTCCCCTATGATCCGCTACATAACGTTCCATTCCATCCCATTCCATAACATTCCATTCCACTCCACTCCACTGACCCCACTACACTCACCTTCACTCCACTCCAATCATTCATTCCATTCCATTCCACTCCACTCCACTGACCCCACTACACTCACCTTCACTCCACTCCAATTCATTCAATTCCATTCCATTTCATACAAATTCCCTCTCTGTTCCATTCTAATCCTTTCAATTCCATTCCATTCCCTTGCATTCCATTTCAATCCATTCCATTCCATTCCATTCCATTCCATTCCATTCCATTCCATTCCATTCCATTCCATTCCACTCCATTCCATTGCATTGTATTCCATTCCATTCCACTCCACTCCACTCCACTCCATTCCTTTCCATTCCTTTGCATTCCAGCATTCCACACCACTCCATTCCGTTCCATCCAATTCCATTGCACTCCATTCCACTTCACTCCACTCCACTCCATTCGATTCCATTCAATCCAATTCAATTCGAATCCATTCTACTCCACTCCACTTTTTCCACTCCATTCCACCCCATTGCATTCCAGTCTATTCCACTCAACTCCACTGCATTCAATTCCATTCCATTCCATTCCAATCCATTCCATTCCATCCCATTGCACTGTTGTCTATTCCACTCCACTCCATTCCATTCCAATCCATCCCTTTCCATTTCACTCCATTCTGCAGCATTACATTCACTTCTCCTACTCTCCGCTACATAACGTTCCATTCCATCCCATTCCATAACATTCCATTCCACTCCACTCCACTTACCCCACTACACTCACCTCCACTGCACTCCAATTCAATCCATTCCATTTCATTCCATAACTTTTCCCTCCATTCCATTCCATTCCATTCAATTCGATTCAATTCAATTCAACTCCATTCCATTCCAATCCAATCCATTCCATTCCACTCCGTTCCATTCCATTCCATTCCATTCCATTCCATTCCATTCCATTCCATTGTATTCCATGCCATTCCATTGTATTCCATGCCATTCCACTCCACTCCACTCCATTCCATTCCATTCTATTCCATTCCATTCCATTCCAGTCCAGTCCATTCCTTTCCATCCCATTGCATTCCAGTCCACTCCTCTCAACTCCACTCCACTCCATTCCATTCCATCCCATGCCATTCCATTCCATTCCACACCACTACACTCACATCCCCTACACTCCTCTACATAACGTTACCTCCCATGCCATTCCATTACATTCTATCTCACTCCACTCCACTGACCCCTCTTCACTCATCTCCATTCCAATCGAATTCACTCCATTCCATTGCATTCCATACTATTTCCCTCCATTCATTCCATTCCATTCCATTCCACTCCAATCCATTCCACCCAACTCCACTCCGTTCCATTCCATTCCTCACGATTCCATTCCATTCTATCCAATTCCATTGCACTCCATTCCACTTCAATCCACTCCACTCCACTCGATTCCATTCCATCCAATTCAATTCGAATCCCTTCCATGCCACTCTATTCCACTCCACTCCCCTCCGTTGCACTTCATTCCATTCCATTCCTTTCCATCCCATTGCATTCCAGACCATTTCACTCCTTTCCACTCCAATCCTTTCAATTCTATTCCATTCCTTTCCATTCCATTCCATTCTCTTCAATTCCATTCCATTCCATTCCATTCCATTCCATTCCATTCCATTCCATTGCATCCCATTGCATTCCACACCATTCCACTCCATTCCATCCGATTCCTCTGCACTCCATTCCACTTCACTCCACTCCACTACCCTCGATTCTATTCCATCCAATTCAATTCAAATCCATTCCACTCTACTCCACTCTATTCCACTCCACTCCACTCCATTACACTCCATTCCATTCCATTCCATTCCATACCATTCCAGTCCAGTCCATTCCACTCCACTCCACTCCATTCCATTCAATTCCAGTCCATCCCATTGCATTCCAATCCATTCCACTATATTCCACTCCACTCCATTCTATTCCATTCCATCCCATTCCATTCCACCCCACTCCAAACCACTCCACTCACCTCCCCAACACTCTACAACATAACATTACATTCCATCACATTCCATTACTCTCTATCACACTCCACTCCCCTGACGCCAATACCCTCATCTGCACTCCACTCCAATTCACTCCATTCCATTCCATTCAATACCATTGCCCTCCATTCCATTCCATTCCATTATATTCCATTCCATTCCATTCCACACCACTACATTCCATTCCATCCGATTCTGTTGCACTCCATTCAACTTCACTCCACTGCACTCCACTTGATTCCATTCCATCCAATTGAATTCAAAACCGTTGCACTCCACTCCACTCTTTTCCACTCCACTCCACTTCATTGCACTCCATTCCATACCATTCCATTCCTTTCCATTCCATTCTATTCCATTCCATCCCATTGCATTCCAGTCCATTCCACTCCAATTCACTCAATTTCCTTCCATTGCAGTCCATTCCCTTCCATCGCAATGAATTCTAGTCCATTCCACTAAACTCCACTCCACTCCACTCCATTGCACTCCATTCCTTCCCATTCCATTCCACTCCATTCAACACCACTCCACTCACGTCCCCTACACTCCACTACATAACGTTCCGTTACATCCCATTGCATTACACTCCATTCCATTCCACTCCACTGACCCCACCACACTGATCTCCACTCCACTCCACTCCATTGCAATCCATTCCATTGCATTCCATTCCATTCCATTCCATCCCATTGCATTCCAGTCCATTCAACTCCACTCCACTCCAGACCATTCCATTCCATTCCATTCCATTCCATTCCATCCCATTGCATTCCAATCCATTCCACTCCACTCCACCTCACTACATTCCATTCCATTCCACTCCATTCCATTCCATTCCATTCCATTCCATCTCATTCTATTCCACTCCATTACACACCACTCCTATCACTTCCCATACACTCCACTATAAAACGTTCCATTCCATCCCATTCCATTACAGTCCATTCCACTCCACTCCACTGTGCCACTACACTCATCTCCACTCCACTCCAACTCACTCCATTCCATTCATTTCCATAACATTTCCCTCCATTCCATTCCTTTCCATTCCATTCCATTCCATTCCATACCATTGCATTCCTGTCCATTCCACTCCACTCTAATCCATTCCATTCCATTCCAGTCCACTCCTTTCCATCCCATTGCATTCCAGTCCATTCCACTTCATTCCACTCCACTCCATTCCATTCCATTCCATCTCATTCCATTACACTACACTCCAAACCACTCCACTCCCCTACCTTACACTCTACTACATAACGTTCCATTCCATCCCATTCCATTACACTCTTTCCCAGTCCACTCCACTGACGCCACCATCCTCATCCCCATTCCACTTCAGTTCACTCCATTCCATTCCATTCAATACAATTTCCCTCCATTCCATTCCATTCCAAACCATTCCATTCCATTCCATCCGATTCCATTACACTCCATTCATCTTCCCTCCACTGCAGTCCACTTGATTCCATTCCATCCAATTGAATTCAAATCCATTGCACTCCACTCCACTCTATTCAACTCCAATCCGCTCCACTCCATTACACTCCATTCCACTCCACACCTCTGACCCCACTACACTCATCTCCACTCCACTCTAATTCACTCCATTCCATTCAATTCGATACCATTTTCCTCCATTCCATTCCACTCCATTCCATTCCATACCATTCCATTCCATTCCATTCCATTCCATTCCATTCCATTCCATTCCATTCCATTCCATTCCTGACCACTCCATTCCATTCCGTTTGATTCCATTGCACTCCATTCTACATCACTCGACTGCACTCCACTCGATTCCATTCCATCCAATTGAATTCAAATCCATTCCACTCCACTCTATTCCACTCCAATCCACTCCATTGCAATCTGTTCCATTCCATTCCATTCCATGCCATTCCAGTCCATTCCATTCCATCTCATTGCATTCCAGTCCATTCCACTCCACTCCACTACATTCTATTCTATTCTACTCCATTCCATTCCATTCCATTCCATTTTTTTCCATTCCCCTTCATTACACACCACTCCTATCACCTCCCGTACTCTCCACTATATAACGTTCCATTCCATCCCATTCCATTACACTCCATTCCACACCACTACAATGACCCCACTGCACTCAGTTCCACTCCACTGCAATTCACTCCATCCCATTCCATTCCATACAATTTCTCTCCATTCCATTCCATTCAATTCCATTCAATTCCTTTCCTTTCCTTTCCCTTCCATTCCATTCCATTCCATTCCATTCCATTCCATTCCATACAATTTCTCTCCACTCCATTCCATTCATTTCCATTCAATTCCTTTCCTTTCCATTCCCTTCCCTTCCATTCCATTCCATTCCATTCTATTCCTTTCCTTTCCATTCTCTTCCATTCCATTCTATTCCATTCTATTCCATTCCATTCCATTCCATTCCATTCCATCGCATTCCATTCCATTCCATCGCATTCCATTCCATTCCATCGCATTCCATTCCATTCCACTCCACTCCATCCATTCCATTCCATTCCTTTCCATTCCATTCCATCCCATTG
This sequence comes from Nomascus leucogenys, assembly GCF_006542625.1. Lineage (NCBI taxonomy): Eukaryota > Metazoa > Chordata > Mammalia > Primates > Hylobatidae > Nomascus > Nomascus leucogenys. The sequence continues at coordinate 290,404 of NW_022096892.1, forward strand.
CATTCGTGTCCATTGCACTTCACTACACTCCACTCCATTCTGTTCCATTCCATCCCATTAAATTCAACTGCTTTCCACAACACTCCACTAACCTCCACTACACTCTACTACATAACATTCCATTCCGTCCCATTCCACTACACTTTATCCCACTCCACTCCACTGACGCCACTACACTCATCTCCACTCCACTCCAATTCACTATTTTCCATTCCATACCATGTCCCTCCATTCCATTCCATTCAATTCCATTCCATTCCACTCCTATCCATTCCACTTCACTCCACTCTATTCCCTTCCACTCCACTCCACTCCACTCTGCTCCACTCCATTCCATTCCACTCCACTCCGTTCCATTCCATTCCGTTCCACACCACTCCTTTCCATTCCATCCGATTCCACTGCATTCCATTTCTCTTCACTCCATTCCACTCGATTCCATTCAATCTAATTCAATTCGAATCCATTACACTCTACTCCACTCTATTCCACTCAACTCCACCCCATTGCACTCCATTCCATTCCATTCCATTCCATCCCATTGCATTCCACTCCATTCCACTCCACTTTACTCCATTACATTCCATTCCAGTCCATTCCATTCCCTCCCATTGCATTGTAGTCCATTCCACTTCACTGCAATCCACTCCACTCCATTCCATTGCAGTCCTTCCCATTACATTCCACTCCATTACACAGCACTCCACTCACTACCCCTACACTCCGCTACATAATGTTCCATTCCATCCCATTCCATAACATTCCATTCCACTCCACTCCACTGACCCCAATACACTCACCTCCACTCCAGTCCAATTCAATCCATTCCACTCCATTCCATACCAATTCCCTCCATCCCATTCCATTCCATTCCACTCCATACCGTTTCCTTCCATTCCATTCCACTCCACTCCACTCCATTCCATTCCATTCCACCCCATTCCATTCCAGTCCATTCCACACCAACTCCCTCACCTCCCCAACACTCCACTACGTAACATTCCATTCCATTCCATTCCCTTCCATTTCTCTCAATTCCACTCATCTCCACTCAACTCCACTCCACTCCACTCCACTCATCTCCATTCCATTCCATTCCATTCCATTCCATTCCATTCCACACCATTCCATTCCATTCCACACCACTCCATTCCATTCCATCTGATTCCATTGCACTCCATTCCACTTCACTCCACTCCACTGCACTCAGTTCTATTCCATACAATTCAATTTGAAACCATTATACTCCACTAAACTCTATTCCTCTCTAATCAACTGCATTGCACTCCATTCCATGCTGTGGCATTCCAGTCCATTCCATTCCACTCCAATCAACACCTCTCCATTCCTTAACATTCCATCCCATTCCATTCAACTCCTTTCCACACCACTCCACTAACCTCCCTTCCACTCCACTACATAACATTCTGTACATTCCCATTCCATTGCACTCCATTTCACTCCACTCCACTGACCTCACTACATTCATCTCCACTCCACTCCAATTCACTCCATTGCATTCCATTCCATACCGTTTCCCTCCATTCCATTCCCTTCTATTCCACTCCATTCCATTCCATTCCACACCACTCCATTCCATTTCATCTGATTCCATTGCACTCCATTTCACTTCACTCCACTCCATTCCATTACATTCTATCACAAACCATTCCATTCCTTTCCACACCAATTCACTCATGTCCCCTACACTCCTACATAACGTTCCATTCCATCCCATTCCATTACACTCCATTAAACGCCACTCGACTGACACCACTACACTCAACTCCACTCCACTCCAATTCACTCCATTCCATTCCATTCCATTCCATAGTATTTCCTTCCATTCCATTCCATTCCATTCCACACCACTCAATTGCATTCCATCTGATTCTAATGCACTCCATTGCACTTCACTCCACTCCACTCCACTCTATTCCATACCATCCAATTCAATTCGAATCCATTCCACTCTACTCCAGTCTATTTCACTGCACTCCACTCCATTGCACTCCATTCCAATCCATTCTATTCCATCCCTTTGCATTCCAGTCCATTCCACTCCATTCCAGTTCTTTCGATTCCATTCCATTTCATTCCATTCCAGTCCATTGCATTCCATCCCTTTGCATGTCAGTCCATTCCATTCCACTCCACTCCACTGCACTCCATTCTGTTCCTTTCAATTCCATCCCATTCCATTCCACTCCATTCCTCACCTCTCCACTCACCTCCCCTTCACTCCACTACATAACGTTCCATTCCATCCCATTCCATTACACTCTATTCTTCTCCACTCCACTGACCACACTACACTCATCTCCACTCCACTCCATTCCGTACCATTTCCCTCCAGCCAATTCCATTCCAGTCCATTCCATTCCACAAAACTCCATTCCATTCCATCCGGTTCTATTGCACTCCATTCCACTTCACTCAACTCCACTCCACTCGATTCCATTCCATCCAATTCGATTTGAATCCATTCCACCCCACTCCACTCTATTCCACTCCACTCCACTCCATTGCACTCCATTACATTCCAGTCCATTCCATTACATTCAAATCCATTCCATCCCATTCCATCCCATTGCATTCCAGTCCATTCCACTCCACTACACTCCATTCCATTCCATTCCATTCCATTCCATTCCATTCCTTTCCATTCCAGTCCATTCCATTCCATCCCATTGCATTCCAGTCCATTCCACCCCACTCCACTCCTCTACATTCCATTCCATTCCATTCCATCCCATTCCATTCCAATCCATTCCACACCACTCTTCTCACCTGCCCTACACTCCACTACATAACTTTCCATTCCATCCCTTTCCATTCCATTCCATTCCATTCCACTCCATTCCATTCCATTCCATCCCATCCCATTGCATTCAATTCCATTCCACTCCACTCCACTCCATTCCATTCCATTCCAGTCCAGTCCGTTCCATTCCATCCCATTGCATTCCAGTCCATTCCTCTCCACTCCACTCCACTCCATTCCATCCCATTCCATTACACTCCATTCCACACCACTCCACTCAACTCCCCTACACTCCACTACATAACGTTCCATTCAATCACATAGCATTACATTCCATTCCACTCCACTCCACTGACCACACGACACTTATTTCCACTCCACTCCAATTCACTCCATGCCATTCCATTCCATTCCATTTCCCTGCAGTCCATTCCAATCCTTTCTTTCGACAAGATCTCACTCTGTCAGCCAGGCTGGAGTTCGGTGGCACAATCTCAGCTGATATTATATTTCAGCATTTTATTCCATTCCATTCCATTCCATTCCACTCCATTCTATTCCATTCAATTCCATCCCACTGCATTCCAGTCCATTCAGTTGCACTCCACTCCACTACATTCCATTCCATTCCATCTCATTCCATTCCACTCCATTCCTCACCACTGCACTCACATCCCCTACACTCCACTACTTAATATTTCATTACATCCCATTCCATTACACTCCATTCCACTCCAATCCACTGACCCCACTACACCATCTCCACTCCCCTCAAATTCACTCCATTCCATTCCATTCCATACCATTTCCCTCCATTCCATTCCATTCCTTTCTATCATCAGGATCAAACTCTGTCAGTCAAGCTGGAGTGCAGTGGCACCATCTCAGCTCACATTTCATTTCACCATTTTATTCCATTCCATTCCATTCCATTCCATTCCATTCCATTCCATCCCATCCCATTGCATTCCAGTCCATTTCACTCCACTCCACTCCAATCCATTCCATTCCATTCCATCACATTCCATTCCACTCCACTCCCCACCACTCCACTCTCCTCCCCTACACTCCACTACATAATGTTCCATTCCATCACATTCCATTACACTCCATTCCTCTCCACTTCACTGACCCCAATACACTCAGCTCCACTCCACTCCAATTCACTCCTTTTCATTCCATTCCATACCATTACCCTAAATTCCATTCCATTCTTTCTTTCAACAGTATCTCACTCTGTCACCCAGGCTGGAATGCAGTGACAGAATCTCAGCTCACATTTCATTTCACATTTTTATTGCATTCCATTCCATTGCATTCCATTATATTACATTCCATTCCATTCCATTCCAATCCTGTGTATTCCATTCCATTCCATTCCATTGCATTGCATTCCACTAGATTCCATTCTATTCCATTGCAATCCATTCCTTTCCATTCCATTCCATTGCATTCCATTCCATTTCATTCCCTTCCATCCCATTGCATAACATTCCACTCCACTCTACTCCACTCCACTCCATTCCATTCCATAACTTACCATTCCATTCCAATCCATTCCACACCACTCCACTAACATCCCCTACACTCCATTACATAACTTTCCATTCAATCCCATTCCATTACATTCCATTCCATTCCACTCCACTGACCACACTACCCTTATTTCCACTCCATTCCAATTCATTCCATTCCATTCCGTTTCCCTGCATTCCATTCCACTCCTTTCTTTTGACAAGATCTCACTCTGTCAGCCAGGCTGGAGTGCAGTGGCACAATCTCAGCTCACATTATATTTCACCATTTTTTTCCATTCCATTCCATTCCATTCCATTCCATTCCATTCCATTCTATTACATTCTATTCCATCCCACTGCATTCCAGTCCATTCAGTTGCTCTCCACTCCACTCCACTACATTCTGTTCCATTCCATCTCATTCCATTCCACTCCATTCCTCACCAATGCACTCACCTAACTTAAACTCCACTACATAACATTTCATTACATCCCATTCCATTACACTCCATTCCAATCCACTCCACTGATCCCACTACACTCATCTCCACTCCACTCCAATTCACTCCATTCCATTCCATTCCATACCATTTCCCTCCATTCCATTCCATTCCTTTCAATCGTCAGGATCTCACTCTGACATCCAGGCTGGAATGCAGTTGCACAATCCTAGCTCACATTTCATTTCACCATTATATTCCATTGCATTCCATTCCATTCCTTTCCATTCCATTCCATTCCATTACATTCAATGTCATTCCATTCCAATCCATTTCATTCCATTCCAGTCCATTTCATTCCATACCTTCGACAGGATTTCACTCTCTCTCCCAGACTGGAGTGCTGTGGCATAATCTCAGCTCACCTTTCATTCCACAGTTTTATTCCATTGCATTGCATTCCATTCGATTCCATTCCTTTCCATTCCATCCCATTGAATTCTAGTCCATTCCACTCCACTCCACTCCACTCCACTCCACTCCACTCCACTCAATTCCATTCCATTCCATCCCATTCCATTCCACTCCATTCCACACCACTCCACTCACTTCCCCTACACTCCACTACATAACGTTCCATTCCAACCCATTCCATTCCACTCCATTCCACTCCACTCCGCTGACCCCACTACACTCATCTACACTCCACTTCAATTCCTTATATTCCATTCCATTCCATACTATTACCCTCCATTCCATTCTATTCCTTTCTTTCGACAGGGTCTCACCCTGTCACCAAGGCTGGAGTTCGGTGGCACAATCTCAGCTCACATTTCATTTCACCATTTTCTTCCATTCCATTCCACTCCACTCCACTCCATTCCATTCCATTCCATTCCATTCCATTCCATTCCATTCCACTCCACTCCACTCCACTCCACTCCACTCCACTCCACTCCATTCCATTCCATTCCATTCCATTCCATTCCACTCCACTCATTCCATTCCATTCCATTCCATTCCACTCCACTCTATTCCATTCCATTCCATTCCATTCCATTCCATTCCATTCCATTCCGTTCCGTTCCGTTCCATTCCATTCCATTCAATTCCATTCCATTCCATTCCAATCCATACCATTCCATTCCATTCCGTTCCATCCCATTCCATTCCATTCCATTCAATTCCATTCCATTCCATCCCTTTGCATTCCAGTCCATTGTCCTCCACTCCACTCCTCTCCACTCCATTCCAATCCATTCCATCCCTTTCCATTCCACTCCATTCCACACCACTCCTGTAACATCCCCTACACTCCACTACATAACCTTCCATTCAATCCCATTCCATTACGTTCCATTCCACTCCACTCCACTGACCACACTACACTTATCTCCACTCCACTCAAATTCACTCCATTCCATTCCATTCCATTCCACTCCTTTCTTTCGACAAGATCTCACTCTGTCAGCCAGGCTGGAGTGCAGTGGCAAAATCTCAGCTCACATTCTATTTCACCATTTTATTCCATTCCCTTCCATTCCATTCCATTCCATTCCATTCCATTCACTTCCATCTCACTGCATTCCAGTCCATTCAGTTGCACTCCACTCCATTCAGTTGCACTCCACTCCACTCCACTGCATTCCGTTCCATTCCATCTCATTCCATTCCACTCCATTCTTCACCACTGCACTCACATCCCCTACACTCCACTACATAACGTTTCTTTAAATCCCATTCCATTACACTCCATTCCACTCCACTCCACGGACTCCAGTTCACTCATCTCCACTCCACTCCAATTCACTCCATTTCATTCCATTCCATACCGTTTCCCTCCATTCCATTCCATTCCTTTCTATCATCAGGATCTCACTCTGTCAGCCAGGCTGGAGTGCAGTGGCACAATCGCAGCTCACATTTCATTTCACCATTTTATTCCATTCCATTCCATTCCATTCCATTCCATTCCATTCCATTCCATTCCACGCCATCTCATTGCACTCCAGTCCATTTCACTCCACTCCACTCCAATCCATTCCATTCCATTCCATCCCATTCCATTCCACTCCATTCCGCACCACTCCACCCTCCTTCCCTACACTCCACTACATAACGTTCCATTCCATCACATTCCATTACACTCCCTTCTTCTCCATTCCACTGACCCCACTACACTCATCTCCACTCCACTCCAATTCACTCCATTCCATTCCATTTTCTACCATTTCCCTCCATTCCATTACATTCATTTCTTTCGACAAGATCACACTCTGTCACCCAGGCTGGAGTTCAATGGCACAATCTCAGCTCACATTTCATTTCATCATTTTATTCCATTTGATTCCATTCCATTCCATTCCATCCTATTTCATTCCAGTCCATTCCACTCCACTCCACTAAACTACACTCCACTACACTCCATTCCATTCCATCTCATTCCATTCCACTCCATTTCACACCACTCCACTCACCTCCCCTACTCTCCACTACATAACCTTCCATTCCATCCCATTCCATTATACTCCATTCCAGTCCAATCCACTGACCCCACTACACTCATCTCCACTCCACTCCAATTCACTCCATTCCATTCCATTCCTTACTATTTACCTCCATTCTATTCCATTCCTTTCTTTCAACAGGATCTCTCTCTGTCAGCCAGGCTGAAGTGCAGTGGCACTATCTCAGCTCACATTTCATTTCACCATTTTATTCCATTCCATGCCATTCCATTCCATTCCATTCCATTCCATTCCATTCCATTCCATTCCTCTCCATCCTTTGGCATTCCTGTCCATTCCACTCCACTCCACTCCACTCCACTCGCCTCCTTTCCATTCCAATCCATACCATTGCATTCCACTCCATTCCCCACCACTCCACTCACCTCCCCTACACTCCACTACATAACTTTCCATTCCATCCCATTCCATTGCACTCCATTCCACTCCACTTCACTGACCCCACTACACTCATCTCCACCCCACTCCAATTTTCTCCATTCCATTCCATTGCATTCAATTTCCCTGTATTCCATTCCATTCCTTTCTTTCGACAGGATCTCATTCTGTCACCCAGGCTGGAGTGCAGTGGCACAATCGCAGCTAACAGTTCATTTCACCATTTTATTAAATTCCATTGCATTGCATTGCATTGCATTGCATTCCATTCCATTCCATTCCATTCCATTCCATTCCATTCCATTCCATTCCATTCCATTCCACTTCATTCCATTGCATTCCATTCCATTCCATTCCATTCCATTCCATTCCATTCCATTCCATTCCATTCCACTCCATTGCATTCCATTCCACTTCATTCCATTCCATTCCATTCCATTCCATTCCATTCCATTCCATTCCATTCCATTCCATTCCTTTCCATTCCATTCCATTCCTTTCCATTCCATTCCATTCCACTTCATTCCATTGCATTCCATTCCATTCCATTCCATTCCATTCCATTCCATTCCATTCCATTCCATTCCATTCCACTTCATTCCATTGCATTCCATTCCATTCCATTTCATTCCAATCCATTCCATTCCTTTCCATTCCATTCCATTCCAATCCTTTCCATTCCATTCCATTCCAATCCATTCCATTGCATTCCATTCCATTCCATCCCATTGTATTCCAGTCCATTTGACTCGACACCACTCCACTCCATTTCATTCAATTCCATCTCATTCCATTCCACTCCATTCCCCACCACTCTACTCACCTCCCCTACAGTGCACTACACAACGTTCCATTCCATTCCATTCCATTACACTCCATTCAACTACACTCCACTGAGCCCACTGCACTCATCTCCACTCCACTCCAATTCACTCCATTCCATTCCATTCCATTCCATTTCCCTCCATTCCATTCCATTACTTTCTTTTGACATTTTCTAATTCTGTCACCCAGGCTGGAGTGCAGTGGCACAATTTAAGCTCACATTTCATTTCACCATTATATTCCATTCCATTCCATACCATTCCATTCCACTCCATTCCACACCACTCCACTCACCTCCCCTACACTCCACTACATAACGTTCCATTCAATCCCATTCCGTTACACTCCATTCCACTCCACTGCACTGACCCCACTACACTCATTTTCACTCCACTCCAATACACTACATTTCATTCCATTCCATACCATCTCCCTTCATTCCATTCCATACCATCTCCCTTCATTCTATTCCATTCCGTTCCTTCGACAGGATCTCACTCTGTCAACCTGTTTGGAGTGCTGTGGCTAAATCTCAGCTCACATTTCCTTTCACCATTTTATTCCATTCCTTTAGATTCCATTCCTTTCCCTTCTATTCCATTAAATTCCATTCCATTCCACTCCAGTCCATTCCTTTCCATTCCATTCCATTCCATTCCATTCCATTCCATTCCATTCCATTCCATTCCATTCCATTCCATTCTGTTCCATTTAATTCTATTCCATTTCATTCAATTCCATTCCATTCCATTACATCCCATTGCATTCGAGTCCATTCCCCTCCACTCCACTCCATTCTATTCCATTCCAACCCATTCCATTCCACTCCATTCCACACCACTCCATTCACCTCCCCTACACTCCACTACAAAACGTTCCATTCCATCCCACTCCATTACACTCCATTCCACTCCACTCCAATGACCCCAATACAATCATCTCCACTCCATTCCAATTCACTCCATTCCATTCCATTCCATACCATTTCCCTTCATTCCATTCCATTCCTTTCTGTCGACAGGATCTCTCTCTGTCACCTAGGCTGGAGTGCAGTGGCACATTCTCAGCTCACATACCATTTCACCATTTTCTACCATTCCATTCCATTTCATCTCATTCCATTCCATTCCATTCCATTCCACTCC